>NC_088240.1:72487434-72590508 GCF_036934945.1 Oncorhynchus masou masou
TGTTTGTGTGTTTGTCCAGTGTGTGTGTGTGTGTGTGTGTGTGTGTGTGTGTGTGTTTGTCCAGTGTGTGTGTGTGTGTGTGTGTGTGTGTCTGTCCAGTGTGTGTTCAGTGTGTGTGTGTTCAGTGTGTGTGTGTTTGTCCAGTGTGTGTGTGTGAAATGTGATTGTGCGTCCAGTGTGTGTGTGTTTCCAGTGTGTGTGTGTGTTCAGGGTGTGTGTGTCGGTCCAGTGTGTGTGTGTGTGTGTGTGTGTGTGTGTGTGTCTTTGCCCAGTGTGTGTGTGTGTGTGTGAGTGAGTCCAGTGTGTGTTCAGGGTGTGTGTGTGTGTGAGTGAGTCCAGTGTGTGTGTGTGTGTGCGTGTGTGTGAGTCCAGTGTGTGTGTGTGAGTGCAGTGTGTGTGTGAGTCCAGTGTGTGTGTGTGTGTGTGTGTATGTGTGAGTCCAGTGTGTGTGTGTGAGTCCAGTGTGTGTTCAGTGTGTGTGTTCAGTGTGTGTGTGTGTCCAATTGTGTGTGTGTGTGTGTTTGTCCAGTGTGTGTGTGTGTGTGTGTTTGTCCAGCCTGTGTGTGTGTGTGTCTTTGCCCAGTGTGTGTGTTTGTCCAGTGTGTGTGTGCAATGTGAGTGTGCGTCCAGTGTGTGTGTGTTTCCAGTGTGTGTTTATGTGTGTGTGTTCAGGGTGTGTGTGTCGGTCCAGTGTGTGTGTGTGTGTGTGTGAGTCCAGTGTGTGTTCAGGGTGTGTGTGAGTCCAGTGTGTGTGTGTGTGTGTGTGTGTGAGTCCAGTGTGTGTGTGTGTGTTTTTGTCCAGTATGTGTGTGTGTGTTCGTGAGTCCAGTGTGTGTGTGTGTGTTTTTGTCCAGTATGTGTGTGTGTGTTCGTGAGTCCAGTGTGTGTGTGTGTGTTTTTGTCCAGTATGTGTGTGTGTGTTCGTGAGTCCAGTGTGTGTGTGTGTGTGTTCAGTGTGTGTGTGTGTGTGTGTGTCCAGGGTGTGTGTGTATTTTTGTGAGTCCAGTGTGTGTGTCGGTCCAGTGTGTGTTTGTATGTTCAATGTGTGTGTGTGTAATTATTTCAGGGACACTGAGTCACCTTCCCAACAAACCCCAAACCCTGGATAGAGGGGCTCAGTGAATGTGGAGGTGAATGTGATCAGGTGGGTCAGTGTGTCAGAGGAGGCTCTATAGAAGGACAGAGTGCCGGCTGGCCAGTCCAGATACACTCCTACTCTGTGGGAGCTGGAGGGGGGGACGTCTATGGTAGTGGGATTATTATTGTGACAGGCAGAGTAACTGTTGTCATAGCAGAACAGACTCCAGGACTTGTCATTGTATCCAAGACAACAGTCATAACCCCTTCCTCTCCTGCTGATTCCTTTATATGTCACTCCAATAACAGCCCCCCCACTCCACTCTACCTCCCAGTAACAGCGCCCAGTCAGACCCTCTCTACACAGCACCTGTCTACAGCCCTCAAATCTCTCTGGGTGATCAGGATACGGCTGCTCCTCTGTCCTCCATGTCACCTTTTTGTTCTCCTCAGACAGAGAGAGGAGTCTGTTTACTGTGTTTAGGTCCAGTGTGAGATCACAGACATCTGATGGATGAAACCAGACACAATATTAGAAATCATCATCATTCACATTAGAACGTTAACTCACTTTTCACTAATTCATTTAATGTAGATGTTTCTAGGTATCAAAAGGAGAAGTTAAGGTAACTTGAGACTTGTTGAATGATCATATGTTATACTGTATGGTAATATAAAACACACTTATTCCTATTAAACACACATGCAACTCTTTGTAAACGTTGGTGTCCCTGATTTCTGCTTCTGTAGAACGACAGCTGATATTTAATGTGACCAAGTCAGTAATGATGGTGGTCTTTGACTTAACTTGAATTAAGACTTATTCTTAGTCATACTCTTCACAGCAGTCAACACTCACATTTTCTAAGTCCAGGTTTCATTGTGTACTCTCCACCATGTTCCACACTGTAGCGGTAAGCAGAAGAACAGACAGTCATTGAGGGATACACCTGAACACACCTGAACACACACACACACACACACACACACACACACACACACACACACACACACACACACACACACACACACACACACACACACACACACAGTCAGCATGTAACTTTGTCCAAGTGGTGGTCAGAATGTTTGTCTTAACCAGCCTGATAAGTCCAACATGTCTGATATGAACATTGACATAAACCCTCTACATACTTGAGTTTCTCCAGTCTGCAGTGTGGATCCTCCAGTCCAGCAGAGAGCAGTCTGACTCCTGAGTCTCCTGGGTGATTGTTACTCAGGTCCAGCTCTCTCAGGTGTGAGGGGTTTGACCTCAGAGCTGAGACCAGAGAAGCACAGCCTTCCTCTGTGACTAGACAGCCTGACAGCCTGCAAAGAGTCAAATCATATTAAAATCACACTGATATTCTTTGATGGTGAAAATAATGGCAGTATATTTTTCTCCATATTCATGTCAAACCCTGATCTGTTTCACCTGTCCAGGGATATATACACCATACCTATTATTATTATATCCCTGGTGTATATATCCCTGGTGTATATATCCCTGGTGTATATATCCCTGGTGTATATATCCCTGGTGTATATATCCCTGTGTTTCCCTGGTGTATATATCCCTGGTGTATATATCCCTGGTGTATATATCCCTGGTGTATATATCCCTATGTTTCCCTGGTGTATATATCCCTGGTGTATATATCCCTGGTGTATATATCCCTGGTGTATATATCCCTGGTGTGTTTCCCTGGTGTATATATCCCTGTGTTTATCCCTGGTGTATATATATGTTTCCCTGGTGTATATATCCCTGGTGTATATATCCCTGGTGTATATATCCCTGGTGTATATATATCACTGTGTTTCCCTGGTGTATATATCCCTATGTTTCCCTGGTGTATATATCCCTGGTGTATATATCCCTGTGTATATATCCCTGTGTTTCCTGGTGTATATATCCCTGGTGTATATATCCCTGGTGTATATATCCCTGGTGTATGTATCCCTGGTGTATATATCCCTGTGTTTCCCTGGTGTATATATCCCTGGTGTATATATCCCTATGTTTCCCTGGTGTATGTATCCCTGGTGTATATATCCCTGGTGTATATATCCCTGTGTTTCCCTGGTGTATATATCCCTGGTGTATATATCCCTGGTGTATATATCCCTGTGTGTCCCTGGTGTATATATCCCTGGTGTATATATCCCTGGTGTATATATCCCTGGTGTATATATCCCTGGTGTATATATCCCTGTGTTTCCCTGGTGTATATATCCCTGGTGTATATATCCCTGGTGTATGTATCCCTGGTGTATATATCCCTGTGTTTCCCTGGTGTATATATCCCTGGTGTATATATCCCTATGTTTCCCTGGTGTATGTATCCCTGGTGTATATATCCCTGGTGTATATATCCCTGGTGTATATATCCCTGGTGTATATATCCCTGTGTGTCCCTGGTGTATATATCCCTGGTGTATATATCCCTGGTGTATATATCCCTGGTGTATATATCCCTGTGTTTCCCTGGTGTATATATCCCTGGTGTATATATCCCTGGTGTATATATCCCTGGTGTATATATCCCTGTGTTTCCCTGGTGTATATATCCCTGGTGTATATATCCCTGGTGTATATATCCCTGGTGTATATATCCCTGGTGTATATATCCCTGTGTGTCCCTGGTGTATATATCCCTGGTGTATATATCCCTGGTGTATATATCCCTGGTGTATATATCCCTGGTGTATATATCCCTGTGTTTCCCTGGTGTATATATCCCTGGTGTATATATCCCTGGTGTATATATCCCTGGTGTATATATCCCTGTGTGTCCCTGGTGTATATATCCCTGGTGTATATATCCCTGGTGTATATATCCCTGGTGTATATATCCCTGGTGTATATATCCCTGGTGTATATATCCCTGGTGTATATATATCCCTGTGTTTCCCTTGGTGTATTTATCCCTGTGTTTCCCTGGTGTATATATCCCTGGTGTATATATCCCTGGTGTATATTTCCCTGTGTTTCCCTGGTGTATATATCCCTGGTGTATATATCCCTGGTGTATATATATCTGTGTTTTTTTCTGGTGTATTTATCCCTGTGTATATATCCCTGGTGTATATATCCCTGTGTTTCCCTAGTGTATATATCCCTGGTGTATATATCCCTGTGTTCCCTGGTGTATATATCCCTGGTGTATATATCCCTGGTGTATATATCCCTGGTGAATATATCCCTGGTGTATATATCCCTGGTGTATATATCCCTGTATTTCCCTGTTGTATATATCCCTGGTGTATATATCCCTGGTGTATATATCCCTATGTTTCCCTGGTGTATATATCCCTGTGTTCCCCTGGTGTATATATCCCTGTGTTTCCCTGGTGTATATATCCCTGGTGTATATATCCCTGGTGTATATATCCCTGGTGTATATATCCCTAGTGTATATATCCCTAGTGTATATATCCCTGTGTTTCCCTGGTGTATATATCCCTGTGTTTCCCTGGTGTATATATCACATTGTTTCCCTGGTGTATATATCCCTGTGTTTCCCTGGTGTATATATCCCTGGTGTATATATCCCTGGTGTATTTATCCCTGGTGTATTTATCCCTGTGTTTCCCTGGTGTATATATCCCTGGTGTATATATCCCTGGTGTATATATCCCTGGTGTATTTATCCCTGGTGTATATATCCCTGTGTTTCCCTGGTGTATTTATCCCTGTGTTTCCCTGGTGTATATATCCCTGGTGTATATATCCCTGGGGAATATATCCCTGGTGTATATATCCCTGTGTTTCCCTGGTGTATATATCCCTGTGTTTCCCTGGTGTATATATCCCTGGTGTATATATCCCTGGTGTGTATAT
Organism: Oncorhynchus masou masou; assembly: GCF_036934945.1. NCBI lineage: Eukaryota > Metazoa > Chordata > Actinopteri > Salmoniformes > Salmonidae > Oncorhynchus > Oncorhynchus masou. Next base: position 72,492,356 of record NC_088240.1, read on the forward strand.
CCCTGTGTTTCCCTGGTGTATATATCCCTGGTGTATATATCCCTGGTGTATATATCCCTGGTGTATATATCCCTGGTGTATATATCCCTGGTGTATATATCCCTGGTGTATATATCCCTGTGTTTCCCTGGTGTATATATCCCTGGTGTATATATCCCTGGTGTATATATCCCTGGTGTATATATCCCTGTGTGTCCCTGGTGTATATATCCCTGGTGTATATATCCCTGGTGTATATATCCCTGGTGTATATATCCCTGGTGTATATATCCCTGTGTTTCCCTGGTGTATATATCCCTGGTGTATATATCCCTGGTGTATATATCCCTGGTGTATATATCCCTGGTGTATATATCCCTGTGTGTCCCTGGTGTATATATCCCTGGTGTATATATCCCTGGTGTATTTATCCCTGGTGTATTTATCCCTGGTGTATATATCCCTGGTGTATATATCCCTGGTGTATATATCCCTATGTTTCCCTGGTGTATATATCCCTGGTGTATATATCCCTAGTGTATTTATCCCTGTGTTTCCCTGGTGTATATATCCCTGGTGTATATATCCCTGGTGTATATATCCCTGGTGTATATATCCCTGGTGTATATATCCCTAGTGTATATATCCCTGGTGTATATATCCCTGGTGTATATATCCCTGGTGTATATATATCCCTGTGTTTCCCTTGGTGTATTTATCCCTGTGTTTCCCTGGTGTATATATCCCTGGTGTATATATCCCTAGTGTGTGTTTCCCTGGTGAATATATCCCTGGTGTATATATCCCTGGTGTATATATCCCTGGTGTATATATCCCTGGTGTATATATCCCTGGTGTATATATCCCTGGTGTATATATATCCCTGTGTTTCCCTTGGTGTATTTATCCCTGTGTTTCCCTGGTGTATATATCCCTGGTGTATATATCCCTGGTGTATATTTCCCTGTGTTTCCCTGGTGTATATATCCCTGGTGTATATATCCCTGGTGTATATATATCTGTGTTTTTTTCTGGTGTATTTATCCCTGTGTTTCCCTGGTGTATATATCCCTGGTGTATATATCCCTGTGTTTCCCTAGTGTATATATCCCTGGTGTATATATCCCTGTGTTCCCCTGGTGTATATATCCCTGGTGTATATATCCCTGGTGTATATATCCCTGGTGAATATATCCCTGGTGTATATATCCCTGGTGTATATATCCCTGTATTTCCCTGTTGTATATATCCCTGGTGTATATATCCCTGGTGTATATATCCCTATGTTTCCCTGGTGTATATATCCCTGTGTTCCCCTGGTGTATATATCCCTGTGTTTCCCTGGTGTATATATCCCTGGTGTATATATCCCTGGTGTATATATCCCTGGTGTATATATCCCTAGTGTATATATCCCTAGTGTATATATCCCTGTGTTTCCCTGGTGTATATATCCCTGTGTTTCCCTGGTGTATATATCACATTGTTTCCCTGGTGTATATATCCCTGTGTTTCCCTGGTGTATATATCCCTGGTGTATTTATCCCTGGTGTATTTATCCCTGTGTTTCCCTGGTGTATATATCCCTGGTGTATATATCCCTGGTGTATATATCCCTGGTGTATATATCCCTGGTGTATATATATCCCTGTGTTTCCCTGGTGTATTTATCCCTGTGTTTCCCTGGTGTATATATCCCTGGTGTATATATCCCTGGGGAATATATCCCTGGTGTATATATCCCTGTGTTTCCCTGGTGTATATATCCCTGTGTTTCCCTGGTGTATATATCCCTGGTGTATATATCCCTGGTGTGTATATCCCTGTGTTTCCCTGGTGTATATATCCCTGGTGTATATATCCCTGGTGTATATATCTCTGTGTTTCCCTGGTGTATATATCCCTGGTGTATATATCCCTGGTGTATATATCCCTGTGTTTCCCTGGTGTATATATCCCTGGTGTATATATCCCTGTGTTTCCCTGGTGTATATTTCCCTGTTTATATATCCCTGTGTTTCCCTGGTGTATATATCCCTGGTGTATATATCCCTGGTGTATATATCCCTGGTGTATATATCACTGTGTTTCCCTGGTGTATATTTCCCTGGTGTATATATCCCTGGTGTATACATCCCTGGTGTATATATCCCTGGTGTATATATATCCCTGTGTTTCCCTGGTGTATTTATCCCTGTGTTTCCCTGGTGTATATATCCCTGGTGTATATATCCCTGGTGTATATATCCCTGGTGTATATATCCCTGGTGTATATATATCCCTGTGTTTCCCTGGTGTATTTATCCCTGTGTTTCCCTGGTGTATATATCCCTGGTGTATATATCCCTGGTGTATATATCCCTGGTGTATATATCCCTGGGGAATATATCCCTGGTGTATATATCCCTGTGTTTCCCTGGTGTATATATCCCTGTGTTTCCCTGGTGTATATATCCCTGGTGTATATATCCCTGGTGTGTATATCCCTGTGTTTCCCTGGTGTATATATCCCTGGTGTATATATCCCTGGTGTATATATCTCTGTGTTTCCCTGGTGTATATATCCCTGGTGTATATATCCCTGGTGTATATATCCCTGTGTTTCCCTGGTGTATATATCCCTGGTGTATATATCCCTGTGTTTCCCTGGTGTATATTTCCCTGTTTATATATCCCTGTGTTTCCCTGGTGTATATATCCCTGGTGTATATATCCCTGGTGTATATATCCCTGGTGTATATATCACTGTGTTTCCCTGGTGTATATTTCCCTGGTGTATATATCCCTGGTGTATACATCCCTGGTGTATATATCCCTGGTGTATATATCCCTGGTGTATATATCCCTGGTGTATATATATCACTGTGTTTCCCTGGTGTAGTTATCCCTGTGTTTCCCTGGTGTATATATCCCTGGTGTATATATCCCTGGTGTATATATCCCTGGTGTATATATCCCTGTGTTTCCCTGGTGTATATATCCCTGGTGTATATATCCCTGGTGTATATATCCCTGGTGTATTATCCCTGTGTTTCCCCTGGTGTATATATCCCTGTGTTTCCCTGTTGTATATATCCCTGTGTTTCCCTGGTGTATTTATCCCTGGTGTATATATCCCTGGTGTATATATCCCTGGTGTATATATCCCTGGTGTATTTATCCCTGTGTTTCCCTGGTGTATATATCCCTGGTGTATATATATATCCCTGGTGTATATATCCCTGGTGTATTTATCCCTGTGTTTCCCTGGTGTATATATCCCTGGTGTATATATCCCTGGTGTATATATCCCTGGTGTATTTATCCCTGTGTTTCCCTGGTGTATATATCCCTGGTGTATATATCCCTGGTGTATATATCCCTGGTGTATATATCCCTGGTGTATATATCCCTGTGTTTCCCTGGTGTATTTATCCCTGTGTTTCCCTGGTGTATATATCCCTGGTGTATATATCCCTGTGTTTCCCTGGTGTATATATCCCTGGTGTATATATCCCTGGTGTATTTATCCCTGTGTTTCCCTGGTGTATATATCCCTGGTGTATATATCCCTGGTGTATATATCCCTGGTGTATATATCCCTGGTGTATTTATCCCTGTGTTTCCCTGGTGTATATATCCCTGGTGTATATATCCCTGGTGTATATATCCCTGGTGTATATATCCCTGGTGTATTTATCCCTGTGTTTCCCTGGTGTATATATCCCTGGTGTATATATCCCTGGTGTATATATCCCTGGTGTATATATCCCTGTGTTTCCCTGGTGTATTTATCCCTGTGTTTCCCTGGTGTATATATCCCTGGTGTATATATCCCTGTGTTTCCCTGGTGTATATATCCCTGGTGTATATATCCCTGGTGTATTTATCCCTGTGTTTCCCTGGTGTATATATCCCTGGTGTATATATCCCTGGTGTATATATCCCTGGTGTATATATCCCTGGTGTATATATCCCTGTGTTTCCCTGGTGTATTTATCCCTGTGTTTCCCTGGTGTATATATCCCTGGTGTATATATATCCCTGTGTTTCCCTGGTGTATTTATCCCTGTGTTTCCCTGGTGTATATATCCCTGGTGTATATATCCCTGGTGTATATATCCCTGGTGTACATGTCCCTGTGTTTCCCTGGTGTATATATCCCTGGTGTATATATCCCTGGTGTATATATCCCTGGTGTATATATCCCTGTGTTTCCCTGGTGTATATATCCCTGGTGTATAAATCCCTGGTGTATATATCCCTGGTGTATATATCCCTGGGGAATATATCCCTGGTGTATATATCCCTGTGTTTCCCTGGTGTATATATCCCTGTGTTTCCCTGGTGTATATATCCCTGGTGTATATATCCCTGGTGTGTATATCCCTGTGTTTCCCTGGTGTATATATCCCTGGTGTATATATATCTGGTGTATATATCCCTGGTGTATATATCCCTGGTGTATATATCACTGTGTTTCCCTGGTGTATATTTCCCTGTTTATATATCCCTGTGTTTCCCTGGTGTATATATCCCTGGTGTATATATCCCTGGTGTATATATCCCTGGTGTATATATCACTGTGTTTCCCTGGTGTATATATCCCTGGTGTATATATCCCTGGTGTATACATCCCTGGTGTATATATCCCTGGTGTATATATCCCTGGTGTATATATCCCTGGTGTATATATATCACTGTGTTTCCCTGGTGTAGTTATCCCTGTGTTTCCCTGGTATATATATCCCTGGTGTATATATCCCTGGTGTATATATCCCTGGTGTATATATCCCTGTGTTTCCCTGGTGTATATATCCCTGGTGTATATATCCCTGGTGTATGTATCCCTGTGTTTCCCTGGTGTATATATCCCTGTGTTTCCCTGTTGTATATATCCCTGTGTTTCCCTGGTGTATATATCCCTGTGTTTCCCTGGTGTATATATCCCTGGTGTATATATCCCTGGTGTATATATCCCTGGTGTATTTATCCCTGTGTTTCCCTGGTGTATATATCCCTGGTGTATATATCCCTGGTGTATATATCCCTGGTGTATATATCCCTGGTGTATATATATCCCTGTGTTTCCCTGGTGTATTTATCCCTGTGTTTCCCTGGTGTATATATCCCTGGTGTATATATATCCCTGTGTTTCCCTGGTGTATTTATCCCTGTGTTTCCCTGGTGTATATATCCCTGGTGTATATATCCCTGGTGTATATATCCCTGGTGTATATATCCCTGTGTTTCCCTGGAGTATATATCCCTGGTGTATATATCCCTGGTGTATATATCCCTGTGTTTCCCTGGAGTATATATCCCTGGTGTATATATCCCTGGTGTATATATCCCTGGTGTATATATCCCTGGTGTACATATCACTGGTGTATATATCCCTGGTGTATATTTCCCTGGTTATATATCCCTGTGTTTCCCTGGTGTATATATCCCTATGTTTCCCTGGTGTATATATCCCTGGTGTATATATCCCTGGTGTATATATCACTGTGTTTCCCTGGTGTATATTTCCCTGGTGTATATATCCCTGGTGTATACATCCCTGGTGTATATATCCCTGGTGTATATATCCCTGGTGTATATATCCCTGGTGTATATATATCACTGTGTTTCCCTGGTGTAGTTATCCCTGTTTCCCTGGTGTATATATCCCTGGTGTATATATCCCTGGTGTATATATCCCTATGTTTCCCTGGTGTATATATCCCTGGTGTATATATCCCTGGTGTATATATCACTGTGTTTCCCTGGTGTATATTTCCCTGGTGTATATATCCCTGGTGTATACATCCCTGGTGTATATATCCCTGGTGTATATATCCCTGGTGTATATATCCCTGGTGTATATATATCACTGTGTTTCCCTGGTGTAGTTATCCCTGTTTCCCTGGTGTATATATCCCTGGTGTATATATCCCTGGTGTATATATCCATGGTGTATATATCCCTGGTGTATATATCCCTGTGTTTCCCTGGTGTATATATCCCTGGTGTATATATCCCTGGTGTATATATATCACTGTGTTTCCCTGGTGTATTTATCCCTGTGTTTCCCTGGTGTATATATCCCTGGTGTATATATCCCTGGTGTATATATCCCTGGTGTATATATCACTGTGTTTCCCTGGTGTATATTTGCCTGGTGTATATATCCCTGGTGTATATATCCCTGGTGTATATATCCCTGGTGTATATATCCCTGTGTTTCCCTGGTGTATTTATCCCTGGTGTATATATCCCTGGTGTATATATCCCTGGTGTATATATACCTGGTGTATTTATCCCTGTGTTTCCCTGGTGTATATATCCCTGGTGTATATATCCCTGGTGTATATATCCCTGGTGTATATATCCCTGGTGTATATATCCCTGTGTTTCCCTGGTGTATATATCCCTGTGTTTCCCTGGTGTATATATCCCTGTGTTTCCCTGTTGTATATATCCCTGTGTTTCCCTGGTGTATATATCCCTGTGTTTCCCTGGTGTATATATCCCTGGTGTATATATCCCTGGTGTATATATCCCTGGTGTATATATCCCTGGTGTATATATCCCTGGTGTATATATATCACTGTGTTTCCCTGGTGTATATTTCCCTGGTGTATATATCCCTGGTGTATATATCCCTGGTGTATATATATCCCTGGTGTATATATCCCTGGTGTATATATCCCTGGTGTATATATCCCTGTGTTTCCCTGGTGTATATATCCCTGGTGTATATATCCCTGGTGTATATATCCCTGGTGTATATATCCCTGGTGTATATATCCCTGGTGTATATATCACTGTGTTTCCCTGGTGTATATTTCCCTGGTGTATATATCCCTGGTGTATACATCCCTGGTGTATATATCCCTGGTGTATATATCCCTGGTGTATATATCCCTGGTGTATATATATCACTGTGTTTCCCTGGTGTAGTTATCCCTGTGTTTCCCTGGTGTATATATCCCTGGTGCATATATCCCTGGTGTATATATCCATGGTGTATATATCCCTGGTGTATATATCCCTGTGTTTCCCTGGTGTATATATCCCTGGTGTATATATCCCTGGTGTTTATATATCACTGTGTTTCCCTGGTGTATTTATCCCTGTGTTTCCCTGGTGTATATATCCCTGGTGTATATATCCCTGGTGTATATATCCCTGGTATATATATCACTGTGTTTCCCTGGTGTATATTTCCCTGGTGTATATATCCCTGGTGTATATATCCCTGGTGTATATATCCCTGGTGTATATATCCCTGGTGTATATATCCCTGGTGTATTTATCCCTGTGTTTCCCTGGTGTATATATCCCTGGTGTATATATCCCTGGTGTATATATCCCTGGTGTATATATCCCTGGTGTATATATCACTGTGTTTCCCTGGTGTATATTTCCCTGGTGTATATATCCCTGGTGTATACATCCCTGGTGTATATATCCCTGGTGTATACATCCCTGGTGTATATATCCCTGGTGTATATATCCCTGGTGTATATATCCCTGGTGTATATATATCACTGTGTTTCCCTGGTGTAGTTATCCCTGTGTTTCCCTGGTGTATATATCCCTGGTGTATATATCCCTGGTGTATATATCCATGGTGTATATATCCCTGGTGTATATATCCCTGTGTTTCCCTGGTGTATATATCCCTGGTGTATATATCCCTGGTGTTTATATATCACTGTGTTTCCCTGGTGTATTTATCCCTGTGTTTCCCTGGTGTATATATCCCTGGTGTATATATCCCTGGTGTATATATCCCTGGTGTATATATATCACTGTGTTTCCTGGTGTATATTTCCCTGGTGTATATATCCCTGGTGTATATATCCCTGGTGTATATATCCCTGGTGTATATATCCCTGGTGTATTTATCCCTGTGTTTCCCTGGTGTATATATCCCTGGTGTATATATCCCTGGTGTATATATCCCTGGTGTATATATCCCTGGTGTATATATCCCTGGTGTATATATCACTGTGTTTCCCTGGTGTATATTTCCCTGGTGTATATATCCCTGGTGTATACATCCCTGGTGTATATATCCCTGGTGTATATATCCCTGGTGTATATATCCCTGGTGTATATATATCACTGTGTTTCCCTGGTGTAGTTATCCCTGTGTTTCCCTGGTGTATATATCCCTGGTGTATATATCCCTGGTGTATATATCCATGGTGTATATATCCCTGGTGTATATATCCCTGTGTTTCCCTGGTGTATATATCCCTGGTGTATATATCCCTGGTGTATATATCCCTATGTTTCCCTGGTGTATATATCCCTGGTGTATATATCCCTGGTGTATATATCCCTATGTTTCCCTGGTGTATATATCCCTGGTGTATATATCCCTGGTGTATATATCCCTGGTGTTTATATATCACTGTGTTTCCCTGGTGTATTTATCCCTGTGTTTCCCTGGTGTATATATCCCTGGTGTATATATCCCTGGTGTATATATCCCTGGTGTATATATATCACTGTGTTTCCCTGGTGTATATTTCCCTGGTGTATATATCCCTGGTGTATATATCCCTGGTGTATATATCCCTGGTGTATATATCCCTGGTGTATATATCCCTGGTGTATTTATCCCTGTGTTTCCCTGGTGTATATATCCCTGGTGTATATATCCCTGGTGTATATATCCCTGGTGTATATATCCCTGGTGTATATATATCACTGTGTTTCCCTGGTGTATATTTCCCTGGTGTATATATCCCTGGTGTATATATCCCTGGTGTATATATATCCCTGGTGTATATATCCCTGGTGTATATATCCCTGGTGTATATATCCCTGTGTTTCCCTGGTGTATTTATCCCTGTGTTTCCCTGGTGTATATATCCCTGGTGTATATATCCCTGGTGTATATATCTAAAACACAACCAAATTTAAAACTGTAAGCTTCACTGTCCAAACACATATGGTGTGGACTATGTGTGCCTGGTAAACACATGTGAATCTGGTGAACAGTTATCACTTGTTGACCAACTACAGGAATACTGACCTCAGAGTCTCCAGTTTACAGTGGGGATTCCCCAGTCCAGCAGAGAGCAGCTCCACTCCTGAATCCTTCAGGTCATTGATACTCAGATCCAGCTCTCTCAGGTGTGAGGGGTTTGAACTGAGAACTGAGGCCAGAGAAGCACAGCCTTCCTCTGTGACTAGACAGCCTGACAGCCTGCAAAGAGTCAGATCATATTAAAATCACACTGATATTCTTTGGTGATGAAAATAGTGGCAGTATATATTTTATTTTATATATTTTAACATATTCAGATATATCAGTGTCCTGAAACCTGCCATACATATTCATAAATTAATGTATCATTATTAGAAATGACAAATTATCCAAGTATTGGTTGTATAAAGAAACATGTATAGTACAAAAATTTCAGTAGACTGACCAGACCAGTTTAAAAAGCAGTATCAGTCAAAAGACAGACAGCGAGGAATCAGATTTAGATTTTATTGTGTATACAGTCCACACCATATCTATTTAGACAGTGAGGTATCAGATTTAGATTGTATTGAGTATACAGTCCACACCATATCTATTTAGACAGTGAGGTATCAGATTTAGATTGTATTGAGTATACAGTCCACACCATATCTATTTAGACAGTGAGGTATCAGATTTAGATTGTATTGAGTAAACAGTCCACACCATATCTATTTAGACAGTGAGGTATCAGATTTAGATTGTATTGAGTATACAGTCCACACCATATCTATTTAGACAGTGAGGTATCAGATTTAGATTGTATTGAGTATACAGTCCACACCATATCTATTTAGACAGTGAGGTATCAGATTTAGATTGTATTGAGTATACAGTCCACAACATATCTATTTAGACAGTGAGGTATCAGATTTAGATTGTATTGAGTATACAGTCCACACCATATCTATTTAGACAGTGAGGTATCAGATTTAGATTGTATTGAGTATACAGTCCTCACTGTTTCTAGTTTGTCAGTGAAGATAATATTTTAAATGTGTCTCTATACTCCAACATTTTGGATTTCAGATCAGATGTTTCATATGAGGTGACAGTATATAATGTCATATTTCACCATTTAGAAATGAAACACTTTATGTATCTAGTCCCCATTATTTAAAGAAGTCATAAGTATTCTGACCAATTCACTCAAAGTGTATTAAAATAGTAAACAGTTTAGTATCTGGTCCCATATTCATTGAAATCAACGCCTACATGACCAATAACAGAGACTACAACAAAACATGCTAACCTCTCACCATTACCAATAACAGAGGCTACAACAAAACATGCTAACCTCTCACCATTACCAATAACAGAGATACAACAAAACATACTAACCTCTCACCAATACCAATAACAGAGACTACAACAAAACATGCTAACCTCTCACCATTACCAATAACAGAGACTACAACAAAACATGCTAACCTCTCACCATTACCAATAACAGAGACTACAAAACATACTAACCTCTCCCCATTACCAATAACAGAGACTACAACAAAACATGCTAACCTCTCACCATTACCAATAACAGAGACTACAAAACATACTAACCTCTCCCCATTACCAATAACAGAGACTACAACAAAACATGCTAACCTCTCACCATTACCAATAACAGAGACTACAACAAAACATACTAACCAGAGACTACAACAAAACATACTAACCTCACATTACCATTACCAATAACAGAGACTACAACAAAACATGCTAACCTCTCACCATTACCAATAACAGAGACTACAACAAAACATGCTAACCTCTCACCATTACCAATAACAGAGACTACAACAAAACATGCTAACCTCTCACCATTACCAATAACAGAGGCTACAACAAAACATACTAACCTCTCACCATTACCAATAACAGAGACTACAACAAAACATGCTAACCTCTCACCATTACCAATAACAGAGGCTACAACAAAACATGCTAACCTCTCACCATTACCAATAACAGAGGCTACAACAAAACATACTAACCTCTCACCATTACCAATAACAGAGACTACAACAAAACATGCTAACCTCTCACCATTACCAATAACAGAGACTACAACAAAACATGCTAACCTCTCACCATTACCAATAACAGAGGCTACAACAAAACATACTAACCTCTCACCATTACCAATAACAGAGGATACAACAAAACATACTAACCTCTCACCATTACCAATAACAGAGGATACAACAACACATGCTAACCTCTCACCATTACCAATAACAGAGACTACAACAAAACATGCTAACCTCTCACCATTACCAATAACAGAGACTACAACAAAACATGCTAACCTCTCACCATTACCAATAACAGAGACTACAACAAAACATGCTAACCTCTCACCATTACCAATAACAGAGGATACAACAAAACATGCTAACCTCTCACCATTACCAATAACAGAGGATACAACAAAACATGCTAACCTCTCACCATTACCAATAACAGAGACTACAACAAAACATGCTAACCTCTCACCATTACCAATAACAGAGGATACAACAAAACATGCTAACCTCTCACCATTACCAATAACAGAGGCTACAACAAAACATGCTAACCTCTCACCATTACCAATAACAGATACTACAACAAAACATGCTAACATCTCACCATTACCAATAACAGAGGCTACAACAAAACATGCTAATCTCTCACCATTACCAATAACAGAGGATACAACAAAACATGCTAACCTCTCACCATTACCAATAACAGATACTACAACAAAACATGCTAACCTCTCACCATTACCAATAACAGAGGCTACAACAAAACATGCTAACATCTCACCATTACCAATAACAGAGGATACAACAAAACATGCTAACCTCTCACCATTACCAATAACAGAGGCTACAACAAAACATGCTAACCTCTCACCATTACCAATAACAGAGGGGTACAACAAAACATTCTAACCTCTCACCATTACCAATAACAGATTCATCATTATTAACCTCTTCATTACCAATAACAGATTCTACAACAAAACATACTAACCTCTCACCATTACCAATAACAGAGGCTACAACAAAACATGCTAACCTCTCACCATTACCAATAAAGAGACTACAACAAAATACAACCTCTCACCATTTAACAGAGGCTACAACAAAACATGCTAACCTCTCACCATTACCAATAACAGAATTACAACAAAACATTAAGTAGAATACCAATAAGCTTGATGTACAACAAAACATATACAAAACCATTACCAATAACAGAGACTACAACCATCTCACCATTACCAATAACAGAGACTACAACAAAACATGCTAACCTCTCACCATTACCAATAACAGAGGCTACAACAAAACATACTAACCTCTCACCATTTGACAAAAAAAATATAACCTCTCACCATTACCAATAACAGATACTACAACAAAACATGCTAACCTCTCACCATTACCAATAACAGAGGCTACCTTTAAATAAAATACTAACCTCTCACCATTACCAATTAATATGACAACAAAACATATCTCACCATTACCAATAACAGAGCAGCTACAACAAAACATGCTAACCTCTCACCTTCCAAAACATATGGTGTGGACAATGTAACCTCTACCAACAATAACAGAGACTACAACAAAACATTACCTCTCACCATTACCAATAACAACTACAAAACATACTAACCTCTCTCCATTTAACAGGGGACTACAACAAAACAGAGCTAACCTCTCACCATTACCAATAACAGAACTCAACAAAACAGCTAACATCTCACCATTACCAATAACAGAGACTACAACAAAACAGCTAACCTCTCACCATTGACCAATAACAGAGACTACAACAAAAGCTAACCTTCCATTACCAATGTGACTACAACAGCCTGACAGCCTGCATTACCAATAACAGAACTACATTTTAAAATCACATGCTATTCTCACCATTACCAATAACAGTGGCAACAAAACATTCTAACCTCTCACCATTACCAATAACAGACTGTCCAAAACATGCTAACCTCTCACCATTACCAATAAAGAATGTATCATTATTATAAATGACTAAATCTCACCATTACCAATAACAGAGTCTACAACAAAACATAGTTAACTTTGTTTTCTTCACCATTACCAATAACAGAGGCTACAACAAAACATACTAACCTCTTTTTACCAATAACAGAGGGTTTGGCAAGTCAATAGGTGTTTAACCTCTCACCATTACCAATAACAGAGGCTACAACAAAACAGCTAACCTTCACCATTACCAATAACAGAGGCTACAACAAAACATATAACCTCTCACCATTATAACAGAGGCTACAACAAAACATAATTCTCACCATTGTTAACAGTTGTACAACAAAACATTAACCTCTCACCATTACCAATAACAGAGACTACAACAAAACATTCTTACCATTAAATAACAGAGGCTAGTACATTTTTTTAAATATTCACCATGTACAGAGACTACAAAAACATACTAACCTCTATTCAGATATAACATGTAACCTGAACCATTACCAATATCTATTTATAACATGCTAACCTCTTCATTACCATTAGAAATAACAAATGATCAAACCATTACCAATAACAGATACAACAAAAATGTAATTTACCAATAACAGAGACTACAACAAAACTACTAACCTCTCACCATTACCAATAACAGAACTACAACAAAAAGACTAACACCATGACCAATCAGATTTACAACAAAACATACTAACCTCTCACCATTACCAATAACAGAGCTACAACAAAACATCTAACCTCTCACCATTACCAATAACAGAGTACTACAACAAAACACTAACCATACCATTATTTAACAGAGACTACAACACATTTAATTCACCATTGAATAACAGAGGCTACAACAAAACATGCTAATCTCACCATTACCAATAATTTAGATACAACAAAACATATAAGTCTCACCATTACCATTTAACAGAGAGGAATCAGATTTAGATTCTCACCATTACCATTAACAGAGGCTACAGTACAAAACATGCTATATCTCACCATTTAGACAGTGAGGTATCAGATTTAGATTGTATTGAGTAACAGTCCACACCATACTATTTAGGCTACAACAAAACATGCTAACTCTCACCATTACCAATAACAGAGACACCATTACCTCTCATTTAACAGATTGTAGATTCACCATTACCAATAACAGAGTACAAAACAGTCTAACCTCTCACCATTACTATTTAACAGAGCTACAACAAAACATAAATGTGTCTCTATACTCCAACATTTTGGATTTGAGAACAAAACATGCTAACCTCTCACCATTACCAATAACAGAGACTACAACAAAACATGCTAATGTCACCATTTTAACAGAGACTACAACAAAACATCTGTTTCACCATTACCAAAAAATGCTACAAAAAACATGTTCTCACCATTACCAATAACATTAGCTACAACAAGACATAACTAACCTCTCACCAATTTACTAACAGTGCTACAAAAAAAGTCAACTCTCAGTATTACCAATAACAGAGGCTCAAAACACTAACCTCTCACCATTACCATTAACAGTTTGTACAACAAAACATGCTAACCTTTCACCATTACCAATAACAGAGGCTACAACAAAAATGTTCTGTCTAATTACCAATAACAGTTTCTAAACAAAACATACTAAATTAATTACCAATAACAGATGCCATGAATAAAACAAATAAGAAATATCATGACTGAATCATGAATAATAATGAATGAAACAGTTACCAATAACAGAGGCTACAACAAAACATGCTAACCTCTCACCATTACCAATAACAGAGGCTACAACAAAACATGCTAACCACTCACCATTACCAATAACAGAGGATACAACAAAACATGCTAACCTCTCACCATTACCAATAACAGAGACTACAACAAAACATACTAACCTCTCACCATTACCAATAACAGAGACTACAACAAAACATGCTAACCTCTCACCATTACCAATAACAGAGGCTACAACAAAACATACTAACCTCTCACCATTACCAATAACAGAGGCTTCAACAAAACATGCTAACCTCTCACCATTACCAATAAGAGAGACTACAACAAAACATGCTAACCTCTCACCATTACCAATAAGAGAGACTACAACAAAACATACTAACCTCTCACCATTACCAATAACAGAGGCTACAACAAAACATGCTAACCTCTCACCATTACCAATAAGAGAGACTACAAAACATACTAACCTCTCACCATTACCAATAACAGAGACTACAACAAAACATGCTAACCTCTCACCATTACCAATAACAGAGGCTACAACAAAACATACTAACCTCTCACCATTACCAATAACAGAGGCTACAACAAAACATACTAACCTCTCACCATTACCAATAACAGAGACTACAACAAAACATACTAACCTCTCACCATTACCAATAACAGAGGCTACAACAAAACATACTAACCTCTCACCATTACCAATAACAGAGGCTACAACAAAACATACTAACCTCTCACCATTACCAATAACAGAGACTACAACAAAACATACTAACCTCTCACCATTACCAATAACAGAGACTACAACAAAACATGCTAACCTCTCACCATTACCAATAACAGAGACTACAACAAAACATGCTAACCTCTCACCATTACCAATAAGAGAGACTACAAAACATACTAACCTCTCACCATTACCAATAACAGAGACTACAACAAAACATGCTAACCTCTCACCATTACCAATAACAGAGACTACAACAAAACATGCTAACCTCTCACCATTACCAATAACAGAGACTACAACAAAACATGCTAACCTCTCACCATTACCAATAACAGAGGCTACAACAAAACATACTAACCTCTCACCATTACCAATAACAGAGACTACAACAAAACATGCTAACCTCTCACCATTACCAATAACAGAGGCTACAACAAAACATACTAACCTCTCACCATTACCAATAACAGAGGCTACAACAAAACATGCTAACCTCTCACCATTACCAATAACAGAGGCTACAACAAAACATACTAACCTCTCACCATTACCAATAACAGAGGCTACAACAAAACATGCTAACCTCTCACCATTACCAATAACAGAGGCTACAACAAAACATACTAACCTCTCACCATTACCAATAACAGAGACTACAACAAAACATGCTAACCTCTCACCATTACCAATAACAGAGGATACAACAAAACATGCTAACCTCTCACCATTACCAATAACAGAGACTACAACAAAACATACTAACCTCTCACCATTACCAATAACAGAGACTACAACAAAACATGCTAACCTCTCACCATTACCAATAACAGAGGCTACAACAAAACATACTAACCTCTCACCATTACCAATAACAGAGACTACAACAAAACATACTAACCTCTCACCATTACCAATAACAGAGACTACAACAAAACATGCTAACCATCTCACCATTACCAATAACAGAGACTACAACAAAACATGCTAACCTCTCACCATTACCAATAACAGAGACTACAACAAAACATGCTAACCTCTCACCATTACCAATAACAGAGGCTACAACAAAACATACTAACCTCTCACCATTACCAATAACAGAGGACTACAACAAAACATGCTAACCTCTCACCATTACCAATAACAGAGGATACAACAAAACATGCTAACCTCTCACCATTACCAATAACAGAGACTACAACAAAACATACTAACCTCTCACCATTACCAATAACAGAGACTACAACAAAACATGCTAACCTCTCACCAATACCAATAACAGAGGATACAACAAAACATGCTAACCTCTCACCATTACCAATAACAGAGACTACAACAAAACATACTAACCTCTCACCATTACCAATAACAGAGACTACAACAAAACATGCTAACCTCTCACCATTACCAATAACAGAGGCTACAACAAAACATACTAACCTCTCACCATTACCAATAACAGAGGACTACAACAAAACATACTAACCTCTCACCATTACCAATAACAGAGACTACAACAAAACATACTAACCTCTCACCATTACCAATAACAGAGACTACAACAAAACATACTAACCTCTCACCATTACCAATAACAGAGGATACAACAAAACATACTAACCTCTCACCAATACCAATAACAGAGACTACAACAAAACATACTAACCTCTCACCATTACCAATAACAGAGACTACAACAAAACATACTAACCTCTCACCATTACCAATAACAGAGACTACAACAAAACATGCTAACCTCTCACCATTACCAATAACAGAGACTACAACAAAACATACTAACCTCTCACCATTACCAATAACAGAGACTACAACAAAACATGCTAACCTCTCACCATTACCAATAACAGAGACTACAACAAAACATGCTAACCTCTCACCATTACCAATAACAGAGGCTACAACAAAACATGCTAACCTCTCACCATTACCAATAACAGAGACTACAACAAAACATGCTAACTCTCACCATTACCAATAACAGAGACTACAACAAAACATGCTAACCTCTCACCATTACCAATAACAGAGACTACAACAAAACATGCTAACCTCTCACCATTACCAATAACAGAGACTACAACAAAACATGCTAACCTCTCACCATTACCAATAACAGAGACTACAACAAAACATGCTAACCTCTCACCATTACCAATAACAGAGGCTACAACAAAACATGCTAACCTCTCACCAATACCAATAACAGAGACTACAACAAAACATGCTAAACTCTCACCATTACCAATAACAGAGGCTACAACAACACATGCTAAACTCTCACCATTACCAATAACAGAGACGACAACAAAACATGCTAAACTCTCACCATTACCAATAACAGAGACTACAACAAAACATGCTAACCTCTCACCATTACCAATAACAGATACTACAACAAAACATGCTAACCTCTCACCATTACCAATAACAGAGACTACAACAAAACATGCTAACCTCTCACCATTACCAATAACAGAGACTACAACAAAACATGCTAACCTCTCACCATTACCAATAACAGAGGCTACAACAAAACATGCTAACCTCTCACCATTACCAATAACAGAGACTACAACAAAACATGCTAACCTCTCACCATTACCAATAACAGAGGCTACAACAAAACATGCTAACCTCTCACCATTACCAATAACAGAGACTACAACAAAACATGCTAACCTCTCACCATTACCAATAACAGAGGATACAACAAAACATGCTAACCTCTCACCATTACCAATAACAGAGGATACAACAAAACATGCTAACCTCTCACCATTACCAATAACAGAGACTACAACAAAACATGCTAACCTCTCACCATTACCAATAACAGAGGCTACAACAAAACATGCTAACCTCTCACCATTACCAATAACAGAGGCTACAACAAAACATGCTAACCTCTCACCATTACCAATAACAGAGGGGGTCTGATCTTTCTGCCTCTGTAACTTTCAATTCATCATTATTCTTGATTCATTCCTGATTATTCATCATCATAGTAGCATCCACATGAATGTAGAACAAAACATCTTCTATTCTTACTGACAATACAAGTGAAGTGACTCCAAAATGACAGGACATTATTCACCATTTAGTTTCTATTAGGAAAACATCCAAAACACAACCAAGACAAACTGCAAATGAATTCAACAAGTTAGTAGAATCATAAGCTTGATGTAATCACTGTTGGCATGGAATATGGGACCAAATACTAAACTTTTGACAAAAAATAATTTATGACTTTTTCAAATGGGAGAACTAGATACATAAAGTTTTTTATTTTATAAACTGTAAAATATATATGTATGAAAATACCTTTAAATAAAAGGTGACATTCTACAGTCAATTAATATGAAACATTATATCTCAAATCCAAAATGCTGGAGCAGAGCACCACATTTAAAACTGTCACCATTACCACTGTCCAAAACATATGGTGTGGACAATGTGCTGGGTAAACAAATGTGGATCTGGTGAACAGTTATCACTTGTTGACCAACTACAGGAATACTGACCTCAGAGTCTCCAGTTTACAGTGGGGATTCTCCAGTCCAGCAGAGAGCAGCTTCACTCCTGAATCCTTCAGGTCATTGTTACTCAGATCCAGCTCTCTCAGGTGTGAGGGGTTTGACCTCAGAGCTGAGACCAGAGAAGCACAGCCTTCCTCTGTGACTAGACAGCCTGACAGCCTGCAAAGAGTCAAATCATTTTAAAATCACACTGCTATTCTTTGGTGGTGAAAATAGTGGCAGTATATTTTTTCAACATATTCAGATACATCAGTGTCCTGAAACCTGCCATATCTATTTATAAATGAATGTATCATTATTATAATTGACAAATGATCAAAGTGTTGCCTGCAGATGTCTGCCCTGACCTTAGTTAACTTTGTTTTCTTTATTATTTTAGTTAGGTCAGGGTGTGACAACAAAACTTGTTTAGTTTTTGTACATCTATGGGGTTTGGCTAGTCTAGGTGTTTATATGTCTATGGTTGCCTGGATTGGTTCTCACTCAGAGGCAGCTGTTTATCGTTGTCTCCGATTGGGAACAATATTCCTTGGTTTATTACCAGTTATAACTATGTTTACAACAAAACATATTAACCTCTCACGGTTCATTTGTGATAGAAACATTCTTAGGTGGTGAAAATCGTGGCAGTATATTTTTTTAAATATTCAGATGTAAAAACTATTCAGATATATCTGTACAACAAAACCTAACCATATCTATTTATAAATGAATGTTTCATTATTAGAAATAACAAATGATCAAAGTATTGCCTGCAGATAGAAAAATGTATTGTACAAATATGTGAGTAGACTGACCAGACCAAAAAGCAGAATCAGTCAGAAGACAGACAGTGAGGTATCAGATTTAGATTGTATTGAGTATACAGTCCACACCATATCTATTTAGACAGTGAGGAATCAGATTTAGATTGTATTGAGTATACAGTCCACACCATATCTATTTAGACAGTGAGGTATCAGATTTAGATTGTATTGATTATACAGTCCACACCATATCTATTTAGACAGTGAGGTATCAGATTTAGATTGTATTGATTATACAGTCCACACCATATCTATTTTGACAGTGAGGAATCAGATTTAGATTGTATTGAGTATACAGTCCACACCATATCTTTTTAGACAGTGAGGTATCAGATTTAGATTGTATTGATTATACAGTCCACACCATATCTATTTAGACAGTGAAGCTAACATTTTAAATGTGTCTCTATACTCCAACATTTTGGATTTGAGATAAAATGTTTCATATGAGGTGACAGTATATAATGTCACCTTTTATTTGAGGATATTTTAATACATATCTGTTTCACGATTAAAAATGTAAAAACTATGTTTCCAGTCTCCACATTAGTAGAAGACATAAGTAATCTACCAATTTACTTATAGTGTATTAAAGAAGTCAACGTTTAGTATTTGGTCATGAACTCGTTCACCATTACCATTAACAGTTTGTTTGGATTTTTGGTTGTGTTTTGAGCAATAATAAAATGGTGCATGATGAGTGGAGAAATGTTCTGTCTAAGAGAGTAGATAACATGTTTCGAAACAATACTAAATTAATCCTGATGATGCCATGAATAAAACAAATAAGAAATATCATGACTGAATCATGAATAATAATGAATGAGAAAGTTACATAGGCTACAACAAAACATGCTAACATCTCACCATTACCAATAACAGAGGATACAACAAAACATGTTAACCTCTCACCATTACCAATAACAGAGGATACAACAAAACATGCTAACCTCTCACCATTACCAATAACAGAGACTACAACAAAACATACTAACCTCTCACCATTACCAATAACAGAGACTACAACAAAACATACTAACCTCTCACCATTACCAATAACAGAGGATACAACAAAACATACTAACCTCTCACCAATACCAATAACAGAGGATACAACAAAACATGCTAACATCTCACCATTACCAATAACAGAGACTACAACAAAACATACTAACCTCTCACCATTACCAATAACAGAGACTACAACAAAACATGCTAACCTCTCACCATTACCAATAACAGAGGATACAACAAAACATGCTAACCTCTCACCATTACCAATAACAGAGACTACAACAAAACATACTAACCTCTCACCATGACCAATAACAGAGACTACAACAAAACATGCTAACCTCTCACCATTACCAATAACAGAGGCTACAACAAAACATACTAACCTCTCACCATTACCAATAACAGAGGATACAACAAAACATACTAACCTCTCACCAATACCAATAACAGAGACTACAACAAAACATACTAACCTCTCACCATTACCAATAACAGAGGCTACAACAAAACATGCTAACCTCTCACCATTACCAATAACAGAGGATACAACAAAACATACTAACCTCTCACCAATACCAATAACAGAGACTACAACAAAACATACTAACCTCTCACCATTACCAATAACAGAGACTACAACAAAACATGCTAACCTCTCACCATTACCAATAACAGAGACGACAACAAAACATGCTAACCTCTCACCATTACAAATAACAGAGGCTACAACAAAACATACTAACCTCTCACCATTACCAATAACAGAGACTACAACAAAACATGCTAACCTCTCACCATTACCAATAACAGAGGATACAACAAAACATGCTAACCTCTCACCATTACCAATAACAGAGGCTACAACAAAACATACTAACCTCTCACCATTACCAATAACAGAGACTACAACAAAACATGCTAACCTCTCACCATTACCAATAACAGAGGCTACAACAAAGCATGATAACCTCTCACCATTACCAATAACAGAGGCTACAACAAAACATATTAACCTCTCACCATTACCAATAACAGAGGCTACAACAAAACATGCTAACCTCTCACCATTACCAATAACAGAGGATACAACAAAACATGCTAACCTCTCACCACTACCAATATCAGAGGCTACAACAAAACATACTAACCTCTCACCATTACCAATAACAGAGGCTACAACAAAACATGCTAACCTCTCACCATTACCAATAACAGAGACTACAACAAAACATGCTAACCTCTCACCATTACCAATAACAGAGGCTACAACAAAACATGCTAACCTCTCACCATTACCAATAACAGAGACGACAACAAAACATGCTAACCTCTCACCATTACCAATAACAGAGGATACAACAAAACATGCTAACCTCTCAAATGACCAATAAATGTAAATGATACAACAAAACATGCTAACCTCTCACCATTACCAATAACAGAGGATACAACAAAACATGCTAACCTCTCACCATTACCAATAACAGAGACTACAACAAAACATGCTAACCTCTCACCATTACCAATAACAGAGGCTACAACAAAACATGCTAACCTCTCACCATTACCAATAACAGAGGCTACAACAAAACATGCTAACCTCTCACCATTACCAATAACAGAGACTACAACAAAACATGCTAACCTCTCACCATTACCAATAACAGAGGCTACAACAAAACATGCTAACCTCTCACCATTACCAATAACAGAGGCTACAACAAAACATGCTAACCTCTCACCATTACCAATAACAGAGGGGGTCTGATCTTTCATTACCAATCTGTAACTTTCTCATTCATCATTATTCTTGATTCACCAATAACAGAGACTACAACAAACCTGATTATTCATCATCATAGTAGCATCCACATGAATACCAATAACAGAAGTGTTCAGAAACATCTTCTATTCTTACTGACAATACAAGTGAAGTGACTCCAAAATGACAGGACATTATTCACCATTTAGTTTCTATTAGGAAAACATCCAAAACACAACCAAGACAAACTGCAAATGAATTCAACAAGTTAGTAGAATCATAAGCTTGATGTAATCACTGTTGGCATGGAATATGGGACCAAATACTAAACTTTTGACAAAAATAATTTATGACTTTTTCAAATGGGAGAACTAGAACATAAAGCTTTTTTATTTTATAAACTGTAAAATATATATGTATGAAAATACCTTTAAATAAAAGGTGACATTCTACAGTCAATTCATATGAAACATTATATCTCAAATCCAAAATGCTGGAGCAGAGCACCACATTTAAAACTGTAAGCTTCACTGTCCAAACACATATGGTGTGGACAATGTGTGGGTAAACAAATGTGGATCTGGTGAACAGTTATCACTTGTTGACCAACTACAGGAATGCTGACCTCAGAGTCTCCAGTTTACAGTGGGGATTCTCCAGTCCAGCAGAGAGCAGCTTCACTCCTGAATCCTTCAGGTCATTGTTTCTCAGGTCCAGCTCTCTCAAGTGTGAGGGGTTTGACTCCAGAGCTGAGACCAGAGAAGCACAGCCTTCCTCTGTGACTAGACAGCCTGACAGCCTGCAAAGAGTCAAATCATATTAAAATCACACTGCTATTCTTTGGTGGTGAAAATAGTGGCAGTATATTTTTTCAACATATTCAGATACATCAGTGTCCTGAAACCTGCCATATCTATTTATAAATGAATGTATCATTATTATAAATGACAAATGATCAAAGTATTGCCTGCAGATGTCACGCCCTGACCTTAGTTAACTTTGTTTTCTTTATTATTTTAGTTAGGTCAGGGTGTGACGAGGGCATGTTTAGTTTTTGTACATCTATGGGGTTTGGCTAGTCTAGGTGTTTATATGTCTATGGTTGCCTGGATTGGTTCTCACTCAGAGGCAGCTGTTTATCGTTGTCTCCGATTGGGAACAATATTCCTTGGTTTATTTGTGAGTTATAATTCTATGTTTAGTTGTTTAGTATTGCTTCACGGTTCATTTGTGATAGAAACATTCTTAGGTGGTGAAAATCGTACACAATATTTTTTTAAATATTCAGATGTAAAAACTATTCAGATATATCTGTGTCCACCAAACCTGCCATATCTATTTATAAATGAATGTTTCATTATTAGAAATAACAAATGATCAAAGTATTGCCTGCAGATAGAAAAATGTATTGTACAAATATGAGTAGACTGACCAGACCAGTTTAAAAAGCAGAATCAGTCAGAAGACAGACAGTGAGGTATCAGATTTAGATTGTATTGAGTATACAGTCCACATCATATCTATTTAGACAGTGAGGTATCAGATTTAGATTGTATTGAGTATACAGTCCACACCATATCTATTTAGACAGTGACAAATCAGATTTAGATTGTATTGAGTAAACAGTCCACACCATATCTATTTAGACAGTGAGGTATCAGATTTAGATTGTATTGATTATACAGTCCACACCATATCTATTTAGACAGTGAAGCTAACATTTTAAATGTGTCTCTATACTCCAACATTTTGGATTTGAGATAAAATGTTTCATATGAGGTGACAGTATATAATGTCACCTTTTATTTGAGGATATTTTAATACATATCTGTTTCACGATTAAAAATGTAAAAACTATGTTTCCAGTCTCCACATTAGTAGAAGACATAAGTAATCTACCAATTTACTTATAGTGTATTAAAGAAGTCAACGTTTAGTATTTGGTCATGAACTCGTTGGTTGCATTTGCAGTTTGTTTGGATTTTGGTTGTGTTTTGAGCAATAATAAAATGGTGCATGATGAGTGGAGAAATGTTCTGTCTAAGAGAGTAGATAACATGTTTCTAAACAATAATAAATTAATCTACAACAAAACCTCTATTATGCCATGAATAAAACATATAAGAAAAATCATGACTGAATCATGAATAATAATGAATGAGAAAGTTACATAGGCTACAACAAAACATGCTAACCTCTCACCATTACCAATAACAGAGGATACAACAAAACATGCTAACCTCTCACCATTACCAATAACAGAGACTACAACAAAACATGTTAACCTCTCACCATTAACAATAACAGAGGCTACAACAAAACATGCTAACCTCTCACCATTACCAATAACAGAGACTACAACAAAACATGTTAACCTCTCACCATTACCAATAACAGAGGCTACAACAAAACATACTAACCTCTCACCATTACCAATAACAGAGGATACAACAAAACATGCTAACCTCTCACCATTACCAATAACAGAGGCTACAACAAAACATACTAACCTCTCACCACTACCAATATCAGAGGCTACAACAAAACATGCTAACCTCTCACTATTACCAATAACATAGGCTACAAAACATACTAACCTCTCGCCATTACCAATAACAGAGGCTACAACAAAACATGCTAACCTCTCACCATCACCAATAACAGAGGCGACAACATAACATGCTAACCTATCACCATTACCAATAACAGAGACTACAACAAAACATGCTAACCTCTCACCATTACCAATAACAGAGGCTACAACAAAACATACTAACCTCTCACCATTACCAATAACAGAGGCTACAACAAAACATGCTAACCTCTCACCATTACCAATAACAGAGGCTACAACAAAACATACTAACCTCTCACCATTACCAATAACAGAGGCTACAACAAAACATGCTAACCTATCACCATTACCAATAACAGAGGCTACAACAAAACATGCTAACCTCTCACCATCACCAATAACAGAGGCTACAACAAAACATGCTAACCTCTCACCATTACCAATAACAGAGGCTACAACAAAACATACTAACCTCTCACCATTACCAATAACAGAGGCTACAACAAAACATGCTAACCTCTCACCATTACCAATAACAGAGGCTACAACATAACATGCTAACCTCTCACCATTACCAATAACAGAGACTACAACAAAACATGCTAACCTCTCACCATTACCAATAACAGAGGCTACAACAAAACATACTAACCTCTCACCATCACCAATAACAGAGGCGACAACAAAACATGCTAACCTCTCACCATTACCAATAACAGAGGCTACAACAAAACATACTAACCTCTCACCATTACCAATAACAGAGGCTACAACAAAACATGCTAACCTCTCACCATTACCAATAACAGAGGATACAACAAAACATACTAACCTCTCACCATTACCAATAACAGAGGTGACAACATAACATGCTAACCTCTCACCATTACCAATAACAGAGGCTACAACAAAACATACTAACCTCTCAGCATTACCAATAACAGAGGCTACAACAAAACATGCTAACCTCTCACCATTACCAATAACAGAGGCTACAACAAAACATACTAACCACTCACCATTACCAATAACAGAGGCTACAACAAAACATGCTAACCTCTCACCATTACCAATAACAGAGACTACAACAAAACATGCTAACCTCTCACCATTACCAATAACAGAGGCTACAACAAAACATGCTAACCTCTCACCATTACCAATAACAGAGGCTACAACAAAACATGCTAACCTCTCACCATTACCAATAACAGAGGATACAACAAAACATACTAACCTCTCACCATTACCAATAACAGAGGCTACAACAAAACATACTAACCTCTCACCATTACCAATAACAGAGGCTACAACAAAACATGCTAACCTCTCACCATTACCAATAACAGAGGCTACAACAAAACATGCTAACCTCTCACCATTACCAATAACAGAGGGGTATGATGTTTGCTAACCTCTGTAACATTTCTCATTCATCATCATTCATGATTCATTCCTGATTATTCATCATCATAGTAGCATCCACATGAATGTAGAAGTGTTCAGAAACATCTTCTATTCTTACTGACAATACAAAAAGTGACTCCAAAATGACAGGACATTATTCACCATTCAGTTTCTATTACCAAAAACATCCAAAACACAACCAAGACAAACTGCAAATTAATTCAACAAGTTAGTAGATGTACAAGCTTGACAAAAATCACTGCAGGCTTGGAATATGGGACAAAACATAACTCTCAAACTTTAGACTAAAATAATTTATCCAAAATATTTTGACTTTTTCAAATGGGAGAACTAGATACATAAAGTGCTTTCATTTCTAAACAGTAAAATATCTATGTATGAATACCTTTAAAAAAAGGTGACATTCTGTACTGTCTCCTAATATGAAACATTATATCTCAAATCCAAAATGCTGGAGCATTAGCACCACATTTAAAACTGAAACCTTAACTGTCCAAACACATATGGTGTGGACTATGTGTGTCTGGTAAACACATGTGAATCTGGTGAACAGTTATCACTTGTTGACCAACTACAGGAATACTGACCTCAGAGTCTCACCATTACCAATAACAGAGAACAGTTTACAGTGGGGATTCCCCAGTCCAGCAGAGAGCAGCTTCACTCCTGAATCCTTCAGGTAACAGTTGTTACTCAGGTCCAGCTCTCTCAGGTTTGAGGGGTTTGACTCCAGAGCTGAGACCAGAGAAGCACAGCCTTCCTCATGTGACTAGACAGCCTGACAGCCTGCAAAGAGTCAAATCATATTAAAATCACACTGCTATTCTTTGGTGGTGAAAATAGTGGCAGTATATTTCTTCAACATATGGAACCTTCCATGTCTATTCGTAAAATAGTGTATCATCATGATAAATGACAAATGATCAAATTATTGACTCCAGATAGAAACATGTATAGTACAAATATTATAGTAGACTGACCAGACCAGTTTAAAAAGCAGTATTAGTTAGAAGACAGACAGTGAGGTATCAGATTTAGATTGTATTGAGTATACAGTCCACACCATATCTATTTTGACAGTGAAGCTAACATTTTAAATGTGGCTCTATACTCCAGCATTTGGATTTCAGATCAGATGTTTCATATAAGGTGACAGTATATAATGTCACCTTATATTTGAGGATATTTTAATACATATCTGTTTCACTATTAAAAATTAAAACACTTTATGTTTCCAGTCTCCCCATTAGAAGAAGACATAAGTAATCTGACCAATTTACTTATAGTGTATTAAAATAGTAAAAAGTTCAGTATTTGGTCGTAAACTCGTTGGTTGCATTTGCAGTTTTTTTGGTTGGGTTTTGACCAATAATAAAATGGTGGATGATGAGTGGAGAAATTTTCTGTCTAAGAGAGTAGATAACATGTTTCTAAACAATAATAAATTCATCCCGATGATGCCTTGATTAAGAAAAATCATGACTGAATCATGAATAAGAATGAGTGAGAAAGTTACAGAGGCTACAACAAAACATGCTAACCTCTCACCATTACCAATAACAGAGGCGACAACATAACATGCTAACCTCTCACCATTACCAATAACAGAGGCTACAACAAAACATGCTAACCTGTCACCATTACCAATAACAGAGTCTACAACAAAACATGCTAACCTCTCACCATTACCAATAACAGAGTCTACAACAAAACATGCTAACCTCTCACCATTACCAATAACAGAGTCTACAACAAAACATGCTAACCTCTCACCATTACCAATAACAGAGACTACAAAAAACATGCTAAACATCTCACCATTACCAATAACAGAGTCTACAACAAAACATGCTAACCTCTCACCATTACCAGTAACAGAGGCTACAACAAAACATGCTAACCTCTCACCATTACCAATAACAAAGACTACAGCAAAACATGCTAACCTCTCACCATTACCAATAACAGAGACTACAACAAGACATGCTAACCTCTCACCATCACCAATAACAGAGGCGACAACATAACATGCTAACCTCTCACCATTACCAATAACAGAGGATACAACAAAACATGCTAACCTCTCACCATTACCAATAACAGAGGAAACAACAAAACATACTAACCTCTCACCATTACCGATAACAGAGGGTACAACAAAACATGCTAACCTCTCACCATTACCAATGACAGAGGATACAACAAAACATGCTAACCTCTCACCATTACCAATAACAGAGGTTACAACAAAACATGCTAACCTCTCACCATTACCAATAACAGAGGTTACAACAAAACATGCTAACCTCTCACCATTACCAATAACAGAGGATACAACAAAACATGCTAACCTCTCACCATTACCTATAACAGAGGGGGTATCTGTAACTTTCTCATTCATCATTATTCTCGATTCATTCCTGATTATTCATCATCATAGTAGCATCCACATGAATGTAGAAGTGTTCAGAAACATCTTCTATTCTTACTGACAATACAAGTGAAGTGACTCCAAAATGACAGGACATTATTCACCATTCAGTTTCTATTAAGAAAACATCTAAAACACAACCAAGACAAACTGCAAGTGTATTCAACAAGTCAGTAGAATCACAAGCTTGATGTAATCACTGCAGGCTTGGAATATGGGACAAAATACGAAACTTTAGACTAAAATAATTTATCCAAAATATTTTGACTTTTTCAACTGGGAGAACTTGATACATAAAGTGCTTTCATTTCTAAACAGTAAAATATCTATGTATGAATACCTTTAAATAAAAGGTGACATTCTGTACTGTCACATAATATGAAACATCATATCTCAAATCCAAAATGCTGGAGCATTGCACCACATTTAAAACTGAAACTTTCACTGTCCAAACACATATGGTGTGGACTATGTGTGTCTGGTAAACACATGTGGATCTGGTGAACAGTTATCACTTGTTGACCAACGACAGGAATACTGACCTCAGAGTCTCCAGTTTACAGTGGGGATTCCCCAGTCCAGCAGAGAGCAGCTCCACTCCTGAATCCTTCAGGTCATTGTTACTCAGATCCAGCTCTCTCAGGTGTGAGGGGTTTGACCTCAGAGCTGAGACCAGAGAAGCACAGCCTTCCTCTGTGACTCCACAGTCTGACAGCCTACAAAGAGATCATCATGACTTCACAAACACACTGTTCATTTAACACCAGTAGTGTAGAAGGACAGTGGCAGATGCATTTGGTTTATTCTCTCAAACAACATATAGATTTATCTTCCATCTCCAATTATTGTATGGTCACAATGTTGTAATAATGTAAAAATCTATGCATTTATTCAGTATGTTTTCTCTCAAATAAGTCATATTGGTATACTAATATGAAAATCAATGCATTTATTCAATATGTTTTTCAATATAATAGTATATACATATTATAATACATATTTTTCTCTAAACTTAATCTTTCTTCCTGATGATTAGTTCTTATATGTCATTTTATTTACTCACAGAGCAGCTCTGGAGGCTTTGACCACTGGCAGCAGCCTCAGAAGACCTTCCTCTGATCTGGAGTATTTCTTCAGGTCAAACACATCCAGCTCCTTTTCTGAAGTCAGCAACACAAAGACCAGAGCTGACCACTGTGCAGGTGACAGGTTGGGTTTTGAGAGACTTCCTGATCTCAGGTAGCTTTGGATCTCCTCCACTAGAGAATGGTCATTCAGTTCATTCAGACAGTGGAACAGATTGATGCTCCTCTCTGGAGAGGGATTCTCCCTGATCTTCTCCTTGATGTACTTGACTGTTTCTTCATGGCTCTGTGAGCTGCTTCTTGTCTTTGTCAGTAGACCTCGTAAGTGCTTCTGATTGGACTCCAGTGAGAGGCCCAGAAGGAAGCGGAGGAAAAGGTCCAGGTTTCCCGTCTCACTTTGTAAGGCTTTATCCACAGCACTCTTGTAGAAAGCAACTTTACGCCTTTGTTTGATCCTCAAAGAAAGGTTCCTGGACGTTGTTTGCAGTTTGTCCATTAGATTCTCATTGTTGTTGATGAATGAGAGGAACACATATACAGCAGCCAGAAACTCCTGAATGCTCAGATGAACAAAGCAGTACACCTTGTCCTGGTACAGCCCACATTCCTCTTTAAAGAGCTGTGTGCACAATCCTGAGTACACTGAGGCTTCATTGACATCAATGCCAGCCTCTTTCAGGTCTTCTTCATAGAAAATCAGATTGCCCTTCACAAGCTGTTGAAAAGCCAGTTTTCCCAGTGACAGAATGCTCTCTTTATTCCAGTGTGGATCTGTCTCTTCTTTCCCAAGATACTTTTCATTCTTCTGTTTGGTATGAAACACCACAAGGTGTGTGTACATCTCAGTCAGAGTCTTGGGCATCTCTTCTCTCTTATGTTTCAGCATGTGTTCAAGGACTGTTGCAGAAATCCAACAGAAGACTGGAATGTGGCACATGATGTGGAGGCTCCTTGATGTCTTTATGTGTGAGATGATTCTGCTGGCCAGGTCCTCATCACTGAATCTCTTCCTGAAGTACTCCTCCTTCTGTGGGTCATTGAACCCTCGTACCTCTGTCACCTGGTCAACACACCCTGAAGGGATCTTATTGGCTGCTGCAGGTCGGGTAGTTATCCAGAGGAGAGCAGAGGGAAGCAGATTTCCCTTGATGAGATTTGTCAACAGAACATCCACTGAGGTTGACTGTGTGACGTCCCAACAGATCTTATTCTTCTGGAAGTCTAGGGGCAGTCGGCACTCATCCAGACCATCAAAGATGAACAGAACTTTGTACTTGTCGTAGTTGGAGATTCCTGATTGTTTGGTTTCCATTGAGAAGTGTTTGAGAAGTTCAATGAAAGTGTGTTTGTCCTCTTTCATCAAATTCAGCTCCCGAAAAGGGAATGAAAATACAAATTGGACATCCTGATTTGCTTTTCCTTCAGCCCAGTCCAGAATGAACTTCTGCACAGAGACTGTTTTTCCAATGCCAGCGACTCCCTTTGTCAGCACAGTTCTGATAGGTTTGTCTTGTCCAGTTAAGGGTTTGAAGATGTCGTTACATTTGATTGGAGTCTCTGGTCTTGCTTGTTTCCTGGTTGTTGTCTCAATCTGTCTCAGCTCATGTTCATTATTGACCTCTCCTGTTCCACCCTCTGTGATGTAGAGCTCTGTGTAGATCTTATTGAGAAGTGTTGGGTTTCCTTGTTTAGCGATCCCTCAAATACACATTGAAACTTCTTCTTGAGATTAGATTTGAGTTCACGTTGGCAAATCACAGCAAGATCATCTGAATCTAGAAATATCACAGAGGATATTAATATTACGTCTGTTTTAATACTTACAGTATTGTAGGACTGTTATAAAGTTGTACATTATAATAATTTATTCTCTTAACTGACTGTATAAATGTGTAAATGTTTTCATAATGCATTACAGACTGGTGTGACTGATTATATTATTATTGATATTATTGATGGTATTATTAATGTTGTTCTCTCTCTCTCTCTCTCTAAATAAATAAATCAGTACAACAAATTGATGGTATTAATAATGTTGTCTTTCTCATCTAAATTAATCAACACATCCCTGCTGCTACTTGATGAGGTCACTAGGTGTTGTTTTAAGGCTGCTACAATATCATTGAGTTACACAACTACTTTAGCTGTACTTTAGCTACAGCTTTTAAATGTTATAAAACAGCATTCAACATGAGGCAGACAGATCTTACATTTCTCCAGTGTGTCAGCAAGCTCCTTCTGGTTCATTTTCCTCAGGATGTGCAGTGTGATCTTCAGAGCCCCCTCTCTGGCACTGCTCTCCTGCTTCTCATCTTCAGCATCCACCACTTCCTTATCCTGCTTCTGACTCTCAAAGCCTTCTGGGAGTTCTGGACTAAGAATCCTCTTGAACCTCTTCAGCTCGTTCTTCACAAATGTCACAATGTTCTCTTCAAGCAACTGAAATAAATAAAGTAAATAAGTTAAGCAAGAGAGAAATGCTTTCTCATTAACACATTAATGAATGTTTGACAGATCAACTTTCCATGAGGTAAACAAAAACAAATGTACATAACAGGACCACATACACTGAATATGGAGCCCAGGTCGGTTTGATGACTCCGGGAAGACTGACCACTGAGAATCTCTGACTCTGATCTCTCCTGTTGGTATCTGTGGACAAAACATGAGATTACATCTCCTCATCCAGGGAGTGCACACACACACACACACACACACACACACACACACACACACACACACACACACACACACACACACACACACACACACACACAGGGAGGGAATGTTCTGTTTAATATTGTTTTAGGACTATGAAGATGGACAATATGATTAGCCTATGGATTATGAAAACAACAACAATAAATGGGAAAGTGGGAGAGGAGAAATGACTAGAGACAGTGTTGTTTAACTCACTGACCAGGACCCATGAGTTCTTCTTACCTTTGTTCAGTAGAAAAGTCTATAGGTAGACGCAAAGACCGGTCACTCTTCATGGACACACAGCTGGGTACAGGGGAGGATGGTCTCTCCTGCTTGATTGGTCTTCAACACAACAGAGACAAACATTACATCTCATCTACTCTGAGCTCAGATGGGGAAACATAAGAGTTTCATTCCAAAACATTACATATCACTTTTCAGAAATGTTAGTGAATTAGCTATTATTGTTTAAAGCATTTCTGAAAGAGATTGGTGTGTTTTTTCACTATCTAATCATGGTATGGGATTGATATGTACAGATATGTATTTGTTTAAAATCACTTGATGCCTTCATTTCAGAGAGACAAATTAATCATGTTTTTTTTCCACAAAATGCTATATATTTGCCTCACTCTCAAATGATACCGACCGGAATAATGAGGCTATAAGGAGTACCAGTACTGAGTCAATGTGCAGGGTACCAGGTAGTTGAGGTAATAATGAGACTATAAGGAGTACCAGTACTGAGTCAATGTGCAGGGGTACCAGGTAGTTGAGGTAATAATGAGACTATAAGGAGTACCAGTACTGAGTCAATGTGCAGGGTACCAGGTAGTTGAGGTAATAATGAGACTATAAGGAGAACCAGTACTGAGTCAATGTGCAGGGTACCAGGTAGTTGAGGTAATAATGAGACGATAAGGAGAACCAGTACTGAGTCAATGTGCAGGGTACCAGGTAGTTGAGGTAATAATGAGACTATAAGGAGTACCAGTACTGAGTCAATGTGCAGGGTACCAGGTAGTTGAGGTAATAATGAGACTATAAGGAGAACCAGTACTGAGTCAATGTGCAGGGTACCAGGTAGTTGAGGTAATAATGAGACTATAAGGAGTACCAGTACTGAGTCAATGTGCAGGGTACCAGGTAGTTGAGGTAATAATGATTATATGAGGAGTACCAGTACTGAGTCAATGTGCAGGGTACCAGGTAGTTGAGGTAATAATGAGACTATAAGTAGTACCAGTACTGAGTCAATGTGCAGGGTACCAGTAATGAGTCAATGTGCAGGGTACCAGGTAGTTGAGGTAATAATGAGACTATAAGGAGTACCAGTACTGAGTCAATGTGCAGGGTACCAGGTAGTTGAGGTAATAATGAGACTATAAGGAGTACCAGTACTGAGTACTTAGTCAATGTGCAGGGTACCAGGTAGTTGAGGTAATAATGAGACGATAAGGAGAACCAGTACTGAGTCAATGTGCAGAGTACCAGGTAGTTGAGGTAATAATGAGACTATAAGGAGTACCAGTACTGAGTCAATGTGCAGGGTACCAGGTAGTTGAGGTAATAATGAGACTATAAGTAGTACCAGTACTGAGTCAATGTGCAGGGTACCAGTAATGAGTCAATGTGCAGGGTACCAGGTAGTTGAGGTAATAATGAGACTATAAGGAGTACCAGTACTGAGTCAATGTGCAGGGTACCAGGTAGTTGAGGTAATAATGAGACTATAAGGAGTACCAGTACTGAGTACTGAGTCAATGTGCAGGGTACCAGGTAGTTGAGGTAATAATGAGACTATAAGGAGTACCAGTACTGAGTCAATGTGCAGGGTACCAGGTAGTTGAGGTAATAATGAGACTATAAGGAGAACCAGTACTGAGTCAATGTGCAGGGTACCAGGTAGTTGAGGTAATAATGAGACTATAAGGAGAACCAGTACTGAGTCAATGTGCAGGGTACCAGGTAGTTGAGGTAATAATGAGACTATAAGGAGAACCAGTACTGAGTCAATGTGCAGGGTACCAGGTAGTTGAGGTAATAATGAGACTATAAAGAGAACCAGTACTGAGTCAATGTGCAGGGTACCAGGTAGTTGAGGTAATAATGAGACTATAAGGAGAAACAGTACCAGTACTGAGTCAATGTGCGGGGTACCAGGTAGTTGAGGTAATAATGAGACTATAAGGAGAACCAGTACTGAGTCAATGTGCAGGGTACCAGGTAGTTGAGGTAATAATGAGACTATAAGGAGAACCAGTACTGAGTCAATGTGCAGGGTACCAGGTAGTTTAGGTAATAATGAGACTATAAGGAGAAACAGTACCAGTACTGAGTCAATGTGCAGGGTACCAGTTAGTTGAGGTAATAATGAGGATATGAGGAGTACCAGTACTGAGTCAATGTGCAGGGTACCAGTTAGTTGAGGTAATAATGAGGATATGAGGAGTACCAGTACTGAGTCAATGTGCGGGGTACCAGGTAGTTGAGGTAATAATGAGGATATGAGGAGTACCAGTACTGAGTCAATGTGCAGGGTACCAGGTAGTTGAGGTAATAATGAGACTATAAGGAGTACCAGTACTGAGTCAATGTGCAGGGTACCAGGTAGTTGAGGTAATAATGAGACTATAAGGAGTACCAGTAATGAGTCAATGTGCAGGGTACCAGGTAGTTGAGGTAATAATGAGACTATAAGGAGTACCAGTACTGAGTCAATGTGCAGTGTACCAGATAGTTGAGGTAATAATGAGGCTATAAGGAGTACCAGTACTGAGTCAATGTGCAGGGTACCAGTTAGTTGAGGTAATAATGAGACTATAAGGAGAACCAGTACTGAGTCAATGTGCAGGGTACCAGGTAGTTGAGGTAATAATGAGACTATAAGGAGAACCAGTACTGAGTCAATGTGCAGGGTACCAGGTAGTTGAGGTAATAATGAGACTATAAGGAGAAACAGTACCAGTACTGAGTCAATGTGCGGGGTACCAGGTAGTTGAGGTAATAATGAGACTATAAGGAGTACCAGTACTGAGTACTGAGTCAATGTGCAGGGTACCAGTTAGTTGAGGTAATAATGAGGATATAAGGAGTACCAGTACTGAGTACTGAGTCAATGTGCAGGGTACCAGGTAGTTGAGGTAATAATGAGGCTATGAGGAGAACCAGTACTGAGTCAATGTGCAGGGTACCAGGTAGTTGAGGTAATAATGAGACTATAAGGAGTACCAGTACTGAGTCAATGTGCAGGGTACCAGGAAGTTGAGGTAATAATGAGGATATGAGGAGTACCAGTACTGAGTCAATGTGCAGGGTACCAGGTAGTTGAGGTAATAATGAGACTATAAGGAGTACCAGTACTGAGTCAATGTGCAGGGTACCAGGTAGTTGAGGTAATAATGAGACTATAAGGAGTACCAGTACTGAGTCAATGTGCAGGGTACCAGGTAGTTGAGGTAATAATGAGACTATAAGGAGTACCAGTAATGAGTCAATGTGCAGGGTACCAGGTAGTTGAGGTAATAATGAGACTATAAGGAGTACCAGTACTGAGTCAATGTGCAGTGTACCAGATAGTTGAGGTAATAATGAGGCTATAAGGAGTACCAGTGCTGAGTCAATGTGCAGGGTACCAGGTAGTTGAGGTAATAATGAGACTATAAGGAGAACCAGTACTGAGTCAATGTGCAGGGTACCAGGTAGTTGAGGTAATAATGACACTATAAGGAGTACCAGTACTGAGTCAATGTGCAGGGTACCAGGTAGTTGAGGTAATAATGAGACTATAAGGAGAACCAGTACTGAGTCAATGTGCAGGGTACCAGGAAGTTGAGGTAATAATGAGACTATAAGGAGTACCAGTACTGAGTCAATGTGCAGGGTACCAGGTAGTTGAGGTAATAATGAGACTATAAGGAGTACCAGTACTGAGTCAATGTGCAGGGTACCAGGTAGTTGAGGTAATAATGAGACTATAAGGAGAACCAGTACTGAGTCAATGTGCAGGGTACCAGGTAGTTGAGGTAATAATGAGACTATAAGGAGAAACAGTACCCGTACTGAGTCAATGTGCGGGGTACCAGGTAGTTGAAGTAATAATGAGACTATAAGGAGTACCAGTACTGAATACTGAGTCAATGTGCAGGGTACCAGTTAGTTGAGGTAATAATGAGGATATGAGGAGTACCAGTACTGAGTCAATGTGCAGGGTACCAGGAAGTTGAGGTAATAATGAGGATATGAGGAGTACCAGTACTGAGTCAATGTGCAGGGTACCAGGTAGTTGAGGTAATAATGAGACTATAAGGAGTACCAGTACTGAGTCAATGTGCAGGGTACCAGGTAGTTGAGGTAATAATGAGACTATAAGGAGTACCAGTAATGAGTCAATGTGCAGGGTACCAGGTAGTTGAGGTAATAATGAGACTATAAGGAGTACCAGTACTGAGTCAATGTGCAGTGTACCAGATAGTTGAGGTAATAATGAGGCTATAAGGAGTACCAGTACTGAGTCAATGTGCAGGGTACCAGGTAGTTGAGGTAATAATGAGACTATAAGGAGAACCAGTACTGAGTCAATGTGCAGGGTACCAGGTAGTTGAGGTAATAATGAGACTACAAGGAGAACCAGTACTGAGTCAATGTGCAGGGTACCAGGTAGTTGAGGTAATAATGAGACTATAAGGAGAAACAGTACCAGTACTGAGTCAATGTGCGGGGTACCAGGTAGTTGAGGTAATAATGAGACTATAAGGAGTACCAGTACTGAGTACTGAGTCAATGTGCAGGGTACCAGTTAGTTGAGGTAATAATGAGGATATAAGGAGTACCAGTACTGAGTACTGAGTCAATGTGCAGGGTACCAGGTAGTTGAGGTAATAATGAGACTATAAGGAGTACCAGTACTGAGTCAATGTGCAGGGTACCAGGAAGTTGAGGTAATAATGAGGATATGAGGAGTACCAGTACTGAGTCAATGTGCAGGGTACCAGGTAGTTGAGGTAATAATGAGACTATAAGGAGTACCAGTACTGAGTCAATGTGCAGGGTACCAGGTAGTTGAGGTAATAATGAGACTATAAGGAGTACCAGTACTGAGTCAATGTGCAGGGTACCAGGTAGTTGAGGTAATAATGAGACTATAAGGAGTACCAGTAATGAGTCAATGTGCAGGGTACCAGGTAGTTGAGGTAATAATGAGACTATAAGGAGTACCAGTACTGAGTCAATGTGCAGTGTACCAGATAGTTGAGGTAATAATGAGGCTATAAGGAGTACCAGTGCTGAGTCAATGTGCAGGGTACCAGGTAGTTGAGGTAATAATGAGACTATAAGGAGTACCAGTACTGAGTCAATGTGCAGTGTACCAGATAGTTGAGGTAATAATGAGGCTATAAGGAGTACCAGTACTGAGTCAATGTGCAGGGTACCAGGTAGTTGAGGTAATAATGAGACTATAAGGAGAACCAGTACTGAGTCAATGTGCAGGGTACCAGGTAGTTGAGGTAATAATGAGACTATAAGGAGAACCAGTACTGAGTCAATGTGCAGGGTACCAGGTAGTTGAGGTAATAATGAGACTATAAGGAGAAACAGTACCAGTACTGAGTCAATGTGCGGGGTACCGGGTAGTTGAGGTAATAATGAGACTATAAGGAGTACCAGTAGTGAGTACTGAGTCAATGTGCAGGGTACCAGTTAGTTGAGGTAATAATGAGGATATAAGGAGTACCAGTACTGAGTACTGAGTCAATGTGCAGGGTACCAGGTAGTTGAGGTAATAATGAGGCTATGAGGAGAACCAGTACTGAGTCAATGTGCAGGGTACCAGGTAGTTGAGGTAATAATGAGACTATAAGGAGTACCAGTACTGAGTCAATGTGCAGGGTACCAGGAAGTTGAGGTAATAATGAGGATATGAGGAGTACCAGTACTGAGTCAATGTGCAGGGTACCAGGTAGTTGAGGTAATAATGAGACTATAAGGAGTACCAGTACTGAGTCAATGTGCAGGGTACCAGGTAGTTGAGGTAATAATGAGACTATAAGGAGTACCAGTACTGAGTCAATGTGCAGGGTACCAGGTAGTTGAGGTAATAATGAGACTATAAGGAGTACCAGTAATGAGTCAATGTGCAGGGTACCAGGTAGTTGAGGTAATAATGAGACTATAAGGAGTACCAGTACTGAGTCAATGTGCAGTGTACCAGATAGTTGAGGTAATAATGAGGCTATAAGGAGTACCAGTGCTGAGTCAATGTGCAGGGTACCAGGTAGTTGAGGTAATAATGAGACTATAAGGAGAACCAGTACTGAGTCAATGTGCAGGGTACCAGGTAGTTGAGGTAATAATGACACTATAAGGAGTACCAGTACTGAGTCAATGTGCAGGGTACCAGGTAGTTGAGGTAATAATGAGACTATAAGGAGAACCAGTACTGAGTCAATGTGCAGGGTACCAGGTAGTTGAGGTAATAATGAGACTATAAGGAGTACCAGTACTGAGTCAATGTGCAGGGTACCAGGTAGTTGAGGTAATAATGAGACTATAAGGAGTACCAGTACTGAGTCAATGTGCAGGGTACCAGGTAGTTGAGGTAATAATGAGACGATAAGGAGAACCAGTACTGAGTCAATGTGCAGGGTACCAGGTAGTTGAGGTAATAATGAGACTATAAGGAGTACCAGTACTGAGTCAATGTGCAGGGTACCAGGTAGTTGAGGTAATAATGAGACTATAAGGAGTACCAGTACTGAGTCAATGTGCAGGGTACCAGGTTGTTGAGGTAATATGTACATGTAGTGAAAGGTAAAAGTGACTAGAAAATCAGGATAGAGATTACCACTCCTCATCCAGGGAGTGCACACACACACACACACACACACACACACACACACACACACACACACACACACACACACACACACACACACACAGGGAGGGAATGTTGTGTTTGTTTAACATTGTTTTAGGACTATGAAAATGGACAAAATGATTAGCCTATGGATTATGAAAACAACAACAATAAATGTGAAAATGGGAGAGGAGAAATGACTAGAGACAGTGTTGTTTAACTCACTGACCAGGACCCATGACTTCTTCTTACCTTTGTTCAGTAGAAAAGTCTCCCTCTCTAAAGTATAGAGGAGGATCCATAGACTTGTCACTCTTTATGGACACACAGCTGGGAACAGGGGAGGCTGGTCTCTCCTGCTGGATTGGACTTCAACACAACAGAGACAAACATTACATCTCTCATCTACTCTGAGCTCAGATGGGGAAACATAAGAAGAGTTTCACAAATAGAACTGACTTCCAGACGTTAGTTAATGGCGCGCGAGCAGTGTGTCATTTTTAATAACGACATTAATTTAGCATCGCGAGCGTTGTCGTCAGTCTGTCAGCCCCGCTAAAAGGCTGGTGTCGTTACTCTGCCTCTCCGGGGGATGTTGAGGTAAATTTACTAACCGGGAGGGTTGAATGATGTAATTAATTGGAGGGCTGGAAGACGCACTCTCGAGGTTGTTTACTCACAATATCAGATAATAAGATGATTTTTATAATGAATGTATACTGAGGTTGAGGTTCTGACTAGTGATTATTTACCCGGCGTTCAATACCTGCTATTGAGGCGCCCTGAAAATAATATTCAAAAGTTCGGTCCTTGGACACAGACGGGTTAAACACTAAAGTTACCGTCCATCTAGTGAAGAGAGGAGAACCGGACAGAGGTAGACAGCATCCGTCAACAAGAGAGGGAGAAGCCTCACCGGGATTTAACAGGTGGAAGAAACAACCGGGGGGCTCCATCGGTCCACAAGAAATGCAGACAGCCGGTGACGATGTAGTGGTAGCTATGGTAACTAGGATGCTGCTGGTAGAGTAGCTAGCTAGCTTACCGAGCTGTACCGACTAGCTAGGACAACTAGGATGCTGCTGGTAGAGTAGCTAGCTAGATTACCGAGCTGTACCGACTAGCTAGGATAACTAGGATGCTGCTGGTAGAGTAGCTAGCTAGCTTACCGAGCTGTACCGAATAGCTAGGATAACTAGGATGCTGCTGGTAGAGTAGCTAGCTAGATTACCGAGCTGTACCGACTAGCTTGGTTAGTTAGCAGGTCGTTAGTCTTTCCCTCGTCTCGATTATGAATCCGGTGAAACACAAAATGAAACAAGGATAGAGAGTGAAAAGGATCTGGCTACACTCACACTGTCCCTGACCGTAAAGAAAAAGCAAATTGAACAGTAAACTTCGGTGTCTCAACACTGTAACAAACTCCGTTGTTATTCCCCAAGATCACCTCAGTCCACTCTGCGCGTAAGCGGCTGTGAGTCAGTGGTTCCTGCGCCACATGTAATTGCATTGCAGTAGTTAAAAATAATGTTTTTATATTTCTATGTGATCAACCCATAAATAATATAGACCTACATGCAACAGTATGTCTTGTGCTTTTGGCAATGAGTTATGTATAATAATTATGTATAACTGCATAGCATTTTGTCTTCATTTTGGCAGATTAACTCGTGCTTATTTTTGAAGATTAACTCAGGTTGGAGTTGGAGCTGTGACCGAAAGGTGGCTGGTTAGAATCCCGGGCCGGGTGCTGGAAAAAACAGGTGGAATTGATCTGACCACTGGAGGGCTGCTGGGTTCACATCCTCAAAACATGAACCTTTTGTTGATCAGAACTCTGGAGGTTCTTCGTCACTGAACCCCAAAATATATATAACTTTTATTGATTTCATATTTTAAGGAAGTGATAGAAGCCTTTTTGGCTCTATAAGGAACCTTGTTTTCTAAACACGTTTTTCTTTTGATGCAGTACCTCCACAGACCCCGGATTGAGAACCCCTGATTTAGCAGATGCTCTTATCCAGAGTGATTTACAGTAAGTGCATTCATCTTAAGATATTAAGGTATATCATGTTATTTGAGAGTGTATAATAATAAACACGTTTACATCATGTTATTTCAAGTTCTCCCTTTGGAGCACAACATCACATTGTTAAATAATAGTCCTAAATTGGGCATGGCTATAAATTGGGCATTTGAAGGCATCTAGGGTGTAATATGAGTTTGATGAAAATGAACATTGTTGCAACGTTGTAGGCAACATTATTGGCAAGGGACTTGATACCTACTATGCCAAAGATATTTAGAGTTGTTAAACGGGTGTGAAGAGTTGTACATTGCAACGAGTACAGTCAGGGTGCCGTGGAACCCCTGCAGTACCTCCACAGACCCCGGATTGAGAACCCCTGCAGTACCTCCACAGACCCCGGATTGAGAACCCCTGCAGTACCTCCACAGACCCCGGATTGAGAACCCCTGATTTAGCAGATGCTCTTATCCAGAGTGATTTACAGTAAGTGCATTCATCTTAAGATATCAAGGTGAGACAACCACATATCACAGTCTAATATACAGGATACCAACATTCCCGTTAAATAATGGATATATAGATATCTAGGTGAGACAACCACATATCACAGTCTAATATACAGGATACCAACATTCCTGTTAAATAATGGATATATAGATATCTAGGTGAGACAACCACATATCACAGTCAAATATACAGGATACCAACATCCCTGTTAAATAATGGATACATAGATATCAAGGTGAGACAACCACATATCACAGTCAAATATACAGGATACCAACATCCCTGTTAAATAATGGATATATAGATATCAAGGTGAGACAACCACATATCACAGTCAGATATACAGGATACCAACATTACATTCCTGATTAACAATGGATATATAGTGTTTCATCTTAAGATAGCTCTTTATTTTTTTAATGAACTCGATAAATTCTTTATAAATGGTCATCTTACCTCTTAGCTTTGGTGTCATGTCCCCCAGAGAGATGCATTTTAGAGGCAGGGGCCCCCTCCTCTCTCTCCCCAGAGAGACTCATTTTAGAGGCAGGGCCCCCCTCCTCTCTCTCCCCAGAGAGACTCATTTTAGAGGCAGGGCCCCCCTCCTCTCTCTCCCCAGTGAGACTCATTTTAGAGGCAGGGCCCCCCTCCTCTCTCTCCCCAGAGAGACTCATTTTAGAGCACTGACCCCTAAACAGAGATTCAACATGTTGGTTGTGGTTAACACAGTGACAACTAATTATTGAATGTCAATTGTTGTCTTTTATTAATGATCTCTTAGAAATTAAACATTTACTAACAGACACATCCAAACAGTCAGGTGATATAATTAATAGATAACTAATACAAATAATACCAATATAAAAATAGTAACATTATTAATAATAATAATGTCTCACTGTCTCTTTTAATAATTTCTCTCATTCTAGTGTGTTGCTTTGTTCAACAGGTATGATATTATGATGCTGTTACTGAATTCAGTTCATAATATCGATGTTAAGAAAAGTCTGTTCAGTGGTTTCATACCAAATTACACAGGAAGCAGGAGCTCATTGGAATTTAGAAAACA
Organism: Oncorhynchus masou masou; assembly: GCF_036934945.1. Lineage (NCBI taxonomy): Eukaryota > Metazoa > Chordata > Actinopteri > Salmoniformes > Salmonidae > Oncorhynchus > Oncorhynchus masou. The sequence continues at coordinate 72,535,656 of NC_088240.1, forward strand.
ACACATGTTCTGATATTCTGAAAGACGACTTACAATTTATACATAAAAAATATACAAATTGTAAAATAACCGCGATATACGAATATATGAACAACATGTTTTTGAGTGTGACTTGACAACACCCAGTTAGCTCCATTTTGTATGATTGAACTGTCACGTAGCTGTCCCAGGTGAAATGGACTGTTAGATCTGAGTGTTTTACTGTCATTCACTATACTAAAATAACACCGGACATTTAATGTCTCTACACACTTTACAATAATCCCTGGGAAGATTCTTACCTTGTAGCCTGAATTCACAACCAGAACATGTCAAGTCATTGAGATATTTTCCATTGCGCTGAGGGAGCACCTCCTGATGACAAGTGTCTCTGTATCTATGTTCTAGGTTCAGTTGATCTTTGGATGCAATAATATCTGGTCAAAGTCTAGTGACACAACACCATAGTATATCATAACCATAACAGCAGTTGGCCAGTAAAGGCCATGGAATACTATTAAACAGGGTTCGTCAACTAGGTTTGGCTTCGGGACAATTGTTTTCTGAGTTAAAGTCGACTGGCAAGAACATAATTTGCATATAATATTAGCACAATTGATAAGTCTACACGACAAATTTAACGACATGCTTAATATATTTGATTACTACACAATACATTCATTCATTTCATTGACAAATATAATTTTGATTTAGATTTAGTTTATAAAATCACCAATATCTTTATTCAATTATAATTTTTTGTTTATTTCTCTGTGCATTGATTGGTGCGTAAAAACAGGTCTATGTAGCCTACTGTAGTCTACACTACTTTATTAATGGGTAAAACAGGTCCAGATAGCCTACTGTAGTCTACACTACTTTATTAATGGGTAAAACAGGTCCAGATAGCCTACTGTAGTCTACACTACTTTATTAATGGGTAGAACAGGTCTATGTAGCCTACTGTAGTCTACACTACTTTATTAATGGGTAAAACCGGTCTATGTAACCTACTGTAGTCTACACTACTTTATTAATCGGTAAAACAGGTCTATGTAGCCTACTGTAGTCTACACTACTTTATTAATGGGTAAAACAGGTCTATGTAGTCTACTGTAGTCTACACTACTTTATTAATGGGTAAAACCGGTCTATGTAGCCTACTGTAGTCTACACTACTTTATTAATGGGTAAAACAGGTCTACGTAGCCTACTGTAGTCTACACTACTTTATTAATGGGTAAAACAGGTCTATGTAGCCTACTGTATTCTGCACTACTTTATTAATGGGTAGAACAGGTCTATGTAGTCTACACTACTTTATTAATGGGGTAAAACAGTTCTATGTAGCCTACTGTAGTCTACACTACTTTATTAATGGGTAAAACAGGTCTGTAGCCTACTGTATTCTGCACTACTTTATTAATGGGTAAAAGAGGTCTATTGTAGTCTACTGTAGTCTACACTACTTTATTAATGGGTTAAACAGGTCTATGTAGCCTACTGTATTCTGCACTACTTTATTAATGGGTAAAAGAGGTCTATGTAGTCTACTGTAGTCTACACTACTTTATTAATGGGTAAAACAGGTCCAGATAGCCTACTGTAGTCTACACTACTTTCCTAATGGGTAAAAGAGGTCTATGTAGCCTACTGTAGTCTACACTACTTTATTAATGGGTAAAACAGGTCTATGTAGCCTACTGTAGTCTACACTACTTTATTAATGGGTAAAACAGGTCTACGTAGCCTACTGTAGTCTACACTACTTTATTAATGGGTTAAACAGGTCTATGTAGCCTACTGTAGTCTACACTACTTTATTAATGGGTAAAACCGGTCTATGTAGCCTACTGTAGTCTGCACTACTTTATTAATGGGTAAAACCGGTCTATGTAGTCTACTGTAGTCTACACTACTTTATTAACCTCTTACATCTATGGTGGCGCTATTTCATTTTTGGATGAAAAACGTTCCCGTTTTAAACAAGATATTTTGTCACAAAAAGATTCTCGACTATGCATATAATTGCTACTGTTCGAAAGAAAACACTCTGACGTGTCCAGAAATACAAAGATCTTCTCTGTGCGTGCCCTTTAATGTCAGCTTCAGGCAAAACCAAGATGAGATGGCATCCAGGAAATGACAAGGATTTTTGAGGCTCTGTTTTTCATGATCTCCTTATATGGCTGTGAACGCAAGAGGAATGAGTCAACCCTTTCTGTCGTTTCCCCAAGGTGTCTGCAGCATTGTGACGTATTTGTAGGCAGATCATTGGAAGATTGACCATAAGAGACCACATTTACCACGTGTCCGCCCGTTGTCCTGCGCCGAAATTGGTGCGCAAAAGTCACCTGCCAGTATTTTTCCATGCGATACAGAGAGTAAAGCAAGCTTCCACGAACTGTATGTCAATGAAGAGATATGTGAAAAAACACCTTGAGGACTGATTCCAAACAACGTTTGCCATGTTTCGGTCGATATTATGTAGTTAATCCGGAAAAAGTTTTACGTTGTAGGTGACTGCATTTTCGGTTCGTTTCGGTAGCCAGACGCAATGTAGAAAACGGAACGATTTCTCCTACACACAGACGCTTTCAGGAAACACTGCGCATTTGGTATGTGACTGAGAGTCTCCTCATTGAAAACATCAGAAGCTCTTCAAAGGTAAATGATTTTATTTATTTGGTTATCTGGTTTTTGTGAAAATGTTGCGTGCTACATGCTACACAAAATGCTATGCTAGCTTTGCATACTCTTACACAAATTAGTCAATTTCTATGGTTCAAAAGCATATTTTGAAAATCTGAGATGACAGTGTTGTTAAGAATAGGCTAAGCTTGAGAGCAAACGCATTATTTTTATTTCATTTGCTATTTTCAGAAATCGTTAACGTTGCGTTATGCTAATGAGCCTGAGGCTTTAGTCACGATCCCGGATCCGGGATGGGGAGTTTCAAGAAGTTAACCTGTTATGGCTGCATCCCTTTGTTCTCAGTTTCCGCCTGAAGACAAACCCAAATCTAACTGCCTGTAGCTCAGCCCCAGAGGCAAGGATATGCATATTCTTGGTATCATTTGAATGGAAACATTCTGAAGTTTGTGTAAATGTTAATTGAATGTAGGAGAATATAACACAGTAGATCTGGTGGAAGAAAAGAGAAAGAAAGAGCATATGTTTTCTGTTTATTGTTGTAGCATCATCTTTCACATGTACTAGAATAGCCACACAGTCAGATAGGATGCTGGAGATAATTTTGATGGATAACACACGAGGACAACTGTAGGTGTGCAAAGTTTCACACTGATAACTTCAGGAATGGGTGAGCTACATGACATTTAGCATGAAGTCACCCAGGTGTCCCACACAAGTTGCCCAAATGTACCCAAGTGGCCGAATTGGTGAAATGACCTATAACTATATACAGTAGTGCAAATAACTATATACAACATATCAAAAAGCAATTCTAACACGCACACACACAATTTTTTTTATTTTTTTTAAATATTATCATTTTTTTTTTAAAACAGTACACCCCTTGGAAGTCCTCTACACAATATTGTGCCATGTCCCATAGCAGTCTCTTTCATACCTTAAGGGAACATTTTGACAATCACCGTATGGTTAGTGAGAAAGTCCCTATTGGAACTGTACGGTCCCTTACTAGACGTCCGAAAACATTTTAAAAATTCGGGGACGGCGTCGGGCCGAGCGGCAGGGCCAGACCTACCGGGAAGTCATCAAATGAACTTTGTCGGACATTCGGTTTTCGTTTAATAAAATAAACAAATTTTGGCCCATTTTTGCGCTATGCCGGAATATCCCACAAGAGGGCATAAGCAATCATATTGCTATTGGACAAAACATCCCGAATCACGACGTGCCATATCTCGAAAACTGAAAATATTTCGAAGCCGAAACTTGGTGAGCGTAGGTTTGGCATTATGGGAAGATGGCCCCGAACAAGATGGCGTCTAGGCCTCAACGGTTTTTGAGTTATGGCCATATTTCTGGGATTAAAGGTCCAAAATGAAAATAGAGAAAAGATTTTTTCACTTCACGTCAAAGTCAAGGAGCCTCCGGTGTCAATAAAAAAAAAAATCGGCCATTTATCTATCGTCATTTACGAGAAATCGTACGGTGACCAGATCGTGATGTTCAGATATAGGTGTTTTTTTTTTTCAACGGTTACAGATCCAGTTGCAGGGTGTTCATACGAATATTTTTAAAATGTGCTGCGGAGCTCTGCGACATTTCTGTGATTTTCTATGATTTTCTGAAATAACACACACTCACTAAACCCTCCGTAAATAACTCAGTTCTTAATGTAAAGACTTAAAACTCAGGATTCTGTAAAGGCATACCCCAATGAGGATATGAGTTTATTTATAGCTTCCTGTGCCAACCGGAAGTGCCATAATTGGTGTCTCAGGGGCTGTTTGGAAGGGTTAAAAAAATCAGATCTGTCCAAAACTTCATCTGTGTGATTAGACAACCCCCATGAACTGTAAATCAGTCATTTTTCCCAACAGATGTCAAAGAAAAGCTCTCACACACACACACAGCAAGGATGGAGTGACAAAGCGTGGTGTTTAAAGACACAGAGAGCAGGCAATGGCATAAACATAATCCCAAGGCCGTGCCAAGTCCAACAAGGTGCCCCGCTTGACCGTAGCTCGCTCGGTCTGAGCGCAGCGACCATGAGAAAAATAGGCCCACAATGATGCCTGCACCACAATGTCATTGGATTTTGGGTGACAGCGGCGGAACCGTTAGGTTTAGTAGGACAATTCAAACACAGGACTGTTCCTAAGGTCCTCCCGATCTGTGCAAGCCTAACCTTGACTGTGTGGCATTAACCTTTCACAGTTAAAAGAAGGTGTTTACAAAAAAACAGTGTGCATTGACTTCTCTCCCCATAGGAATACATTGCCTGCTCCCCTAAATACAACCTGGAGTCTATATGGGTTATGAATGCTGTATGAACCTGTCTTCTATGACATTCCATCAGACCACTATGAGGTCTACCTGTGTCGATTCTAAGCTTCCTGGAGCAACCGGAAGTGGTTAAATTGACCCAAAAGGTATTTGGATGTACATCACCTCGAAAGGTGACAAGGCCTCTGCATTATTCAACCCTGTGTAGATCAGTCAATTCTCAACTTAAAGACTTAAAACTCAGGATTCCCTAGGTTTCTATGTCAGTCAAGACATGTGTGTATTTATAGCTTCCTGTGCCAACCGGAAGTGCCATAATTGGTGTCTCAGGGGCTGTTTGGAAGGGTTAAAAAAATCAGATCTGTCCAAAACTTCATATGTGTGATTAGAAAACCCCACTGTAAATCAGTCATTTTTCCCATAAAAATTCAAAGGAAAAATAAATCACACAGATACACAACTTGGATGGAGGGACGTATTGGGGTGTGTAGAGACTGACAGTGCCTCCAATAGTTAGCTTTGTTCGAGCTAAAAAAGAACCGTCAGACCTAGAGTTCCGAAACTTTAGAATCCTGTTCTAGACCTCAGGTAGATAGTGCGTGGTGAGTTACGGCGCTCTAGGAGGTTCTCGGACCGAGAAACAGCGTCGAACATTTGCAATGACTTCAATTCATTTTGACCATTACGAAAATGGCGACATTTAGAAATGTCCCAGAGACACAAGACTAGGTGCATTGTGACCGTCTCGGCCCATAGAGACAGAACCCAACATCTCGGTCCGATAGCTCATTCAAGGACCCCGTAGCAAGGCATGGAAAAAAGTGGATTTTCAGCACCAATTAGGCTTTTACTCGGACACCAAATGACCTATCGAGCCGAAACTTGGGATTCGGGGTCGCCTCACATAGGACTACACATAATGTCCGAACTGGCCCCGCAGCTAGAAAGTAACTATGTGTTTTATGTTTTTTTTATGTTTTGTACCGAAGGCCTTGTGAATTTTGGGCCAGCTCTGAAGTATGTTATACTTGGCTCCTAAACGAGTTGGGAAAAGTGGGTTTGGTGTCAGTTTGTATCAGTTTGGTGTCAAAATGATGTCAAATTGACTGATGGACGGTGACTTGCAGGTGACTCTTGTCCATTAGCAATATGTTTAAGCGGTGAGGTAACATCACCAAAAGCGACATTCTGAAATCAACCCTAACGAACAATGGAGAGGTACCAGTATCACTGCCCAGCCATCCCGAGGTCATCGGGCCAGTCAATTTGGCATTCCTGCATGATTTTTATAGCATGACAAATTGGTAATGGTGACTGCCCAGTTAACCATATGGCAAATGCACAGTGACTTTGAAAGAGTGAGAAAAATCACCAAATGGACATTCTGGAATCAACCCTAATGAGTGATGGAGAGGTACCAGAATCACTGCCAAGCCATCCCGAGTTCATCGGGCCAGTCAATTTGGCATTCCTGCACAAATTGTCAGTGACTTTGCAAAAGTGAGAAAACATTTGCAATATGTTTTAACAGTGAGGTACCATCACCAAAAGCGACATTCTGAAATCAACCTAAACGAGCGATGGAGAGGTACCAAAATCACTGCCCAGCCATCCCTATGTCATCGGGCCAGTCAATTTGGCATTCCTGCATGATTTTTATGTTATGACAAATTGGTGATGGTGACTGCCCAGTTAACTATATGGCAAATGCACAGTGACTTTGTAAAAGTGAGACAACATTTGCAATATGTTTTAACAGTGAGGTACCATCACCAAAAGCGACATTCTGAAATCAAGCCAAACGAGCGATGGAGAGGTTCCAGAATCACTGCCCAGCCATCCCGAGTTCATCGGGCCAGTCAATTTGGCATTCCTGCATGATTTTTATGGCATGACAAATTGGTGATGGTGACTGCCCAGTTAACCATATGGCAAATGCACAGTGACTTTGAAAGAGTGAGAAAAATCACCAAATGGACATTCTGGAATCAACCCTAACGAGTGATGGAGAGGTACCAGAATCACTGCCAAGCCATCCCGAGTTCATCGGGCCAGTCAATTTGGCATTCCTGCATGATTTTTATAGCATGACAAATTGGTAATGGTGACTGCCCAGTTAACCATATGGCAAATGCACAGTGACTTTGCAAAAGTGAGACAACATTTGCAATATGTTTTAACAGTGAGGTACCATCACCAAAAGCGACATTCTGAAATCAACCCAAACGAGCGATGGAGAGGTACCAGAATCACTGCCAAGCCATCCCGAGTTCATCGGGCCAGTCAATTTGGCATTCCTGCACAAATTGTCAGTGACTTTGCAAAAGTGAGAAAACATTTGCAATATGTTTTAACAGTGAGGTACCATCACCAAAAGCGACATTCTGAAATCAACCTAAACGAGCGATGGAGAGGTACCAAAATCAATGCCCAGCCATCCCTATGTCATCGGGCCAGTCAATTTGGCATTCCTGCATGATTTTTATGTTATGACAAATTGGTGATGGTGACTGCCCAGTTAACCATATGGCAAATGCACAGTGACTTTGTAAAAGTGAGACAACATTTGCAATATGTTTTAACAGTGAGGTACCATCACCAAAAGCGACATTCTGAAATCAAGCCAAACGAGCGATGGAGAGGTTCCAGAATCACTGCCCAGCCATCCCGAGTTCATCGGGCCAGTCAATTTGGCATTCCTGCATGATTTTTATGGCATGACAAATTGGTGATGGTGACTGCCCAGTTAACCATATGGCAAATGCACAGTGACTTTGAAAGAGTGAGAAAAATCACCAAATGGACATTCTGGAATCAACCCTAACGAGTGATGGAGAGGTACCAGAATCACTGCCAAGCCATCCCGAGTTCATCGGGCCAGTCAATTTGGCATTCCTGTATGATTTTTATAGCATGACAAATTGGTAATGGTGACTGCCCAGTTAACCATATGGCAAATGCACAGTGACTTTGCAAAAGTGAGACAACATTTGCAATATGTTTTAACAGTGAGGTACCATCACCAAAAGCGACATTCTGAAATCAACCCAAACGAGCGATGGAGAGGTACCAGAATCACTGCCAAGCCATCCCGAGTTCATCGGGCCAGTCAATTTGGCATTCCTGCACAAATTTTCAGTGACTTTGCAAAAGTGAGAAAACATTTGCAATATGTTTTAACAGTGAGGTACCATCACCAAAAGCGACATTCTGAAATCAAGCCAAACGAGCGATGGAGAGGTTCCAGAATCACTGCCCAGCCATCCCGAGTTCATCGGGCCAGTCAATTTGGCATTCCTGCATGATTTTTATGGCATGACAAATTGGTGATGGTGACTGCCCAGTTAACCATATGGCAAATGCACAGTGACTTTGAAAGAGTGAGAAAAATCACCAAATGGACATTCTGGAATCAACCCTAACGAGTGATGGAGAGGTACCAGAATCACTGCCAAGCCATCCCGAGTTCATCGGGCCAGTCAATTTGGCATTCCTGCACAAATTTTCAGTGACTTTGCAAAAGTGAGAAAACATTTGCAATATGTTTTAACAGTGAGGTACCATCACCAAAAGCGACATTCTGAAATCAAGCCAAACGAGCGATGGAGAGGTTCCAGAATCACTGCCCAGCCATCCCGAGTTCATCGGGCCAGTCAATTTGGCATTCCTGCATGATTTTTATGGCATGACAAATTGGTGATGGTGAATGCCCAGTTAACCATATGGCAAATGCACAGTGACTTTGAAAGAGTGAGAAAAATCACCAAATGGACATTCTGGAATCAACCCTAACGAGCGATGGAGAGGTACCAGAATCACTGCCAAGCCATCCCGAGTTCATCGGGCCAGTCAATTTGGCATTCCTGCATGATTTTTATAGCATGACAAATTGGTGATGGTGAATGCCCAGTTAACCATATGGCAAATGCACAGTGACTTTGCAAAAGTGAGAAAACATAAACAAATGGACATGATGAAATCAACACCACGAGTGATTGAAAGGAACAACAATCACTGCCCGGCCATCCCGAGTTCATCAGGCCAGTCAATTTTGCATTTCTGAAGGATTTTTGAGCATGTCAAATTTCTTATGACATTTGGCCCCCACAAAACATATGCCTTATGCACAAGTAAAAAAAAAAAAAAAACATTATGATAATAAAATATGACTAAAGTATGTTGATACAGTTCTTATACTTGTGTAACTGACACAAAATTCGAAATTTTTTCGAAAAACGGTCCAGAAAGCACTTTTTTAGGGGTGTGTGAAGTTTATGAAATTTAATAATTTTTGACTTTTGACTTCTGACTTCCTATGAAATCATATTGCAGATGGACAAAACACATGCAATAATGCGCAAGTAAAAAAAAAAAAAAATTATGATAATAAAATATGACTAAAGTATGTTGATACAGTTCTTATACGTGTGTAACTGACACAAAATGCGAAAAAATTTCGAAAAACGGTCCAGAAAGCACTTTTTTAAGGGGTGATACGTTTTTTTCAAAAAATTCATTTTTTCAAAATTTGGCTTTTGGATGTTGACTTGGAGTCCAATATCAATATGAAAAACCATGGTGGAGCGCAATCGCCACCTGTTGGATTTTTGAAGTGTTACAACTGGCAATAGCCATATGGCAATTGAAGTAAACTTTGCACGAATCAACGCCGCTTTGGGTGGTATTGGCCAATGTGTACATGGTTTGTCCTATGCCAATAATTTGCCATTCATTTTTGTCCACTACGGGGGTGAATTCCCTTACTATGGAGAGAGAAGTCAATGCAAACTTTTTGATGTAAACACCTTCTTTTAACTGTGAAAGGTTAATGCCACACAGTCAAGGTTAGGCTTGCACAGATCGGGAGGACCTTAGGAACATTCCTGTGGTTGAATTGTCTTTCTAAACCTAACGGTTCCGCCGCTTTCACCCAAAATCAAATGACATTGTGGTGCAGGCTTCATTGTGGGCCTATTTTTCTCATGGTCGCTGCGCTTAGACCGAGCGAGCTACGGTCAAGCGGGATATCTCGTTGAACTCGGCACGGCCTTGGGATTATGTTTATGCCATTGCCTGCTCTCTGTGTCTTTAAACACCACGCTTTGTCACTCCATCCTTGCTGTGTGTGTGTGTGAGAGCTTTTCTTTGACATCTGTTGGGAGAAATGACTGATTTACAGTTCATGGGGGTTGCCTAATCACACATATGAAGTTTTGGACAGATCTGATTTTTTTAACCCTTCCAAACAGCTCCTGAGACACCAATTATGGCACTTCCGGTTGGCACAGGAAGCTATAAATACACACATGTCTTGATTGACATAGAAACCTACAGAATCCTGAGTTTTAAGTCTTTAAGTTTAGAATTGACTGATCTACACAGGGTTGAATAATGCAGAGTCATTTTCACCTTTGGAGGTGATGTACATCCAAATACCTTTTGGGTCAATTTAACCACTTCCGGTTGCTCCGGGAAGCTTAGAATCGACACAGGTAGACCTCATAGTGGCCTGATGGAATGTCATAGAAGACAGGTTCATACAGCATTCATAACCCATATAGACTCCAGGTTGTATTTAGGGGAGCAGGCAATGTATTCCTATGGGGAGAGAAGTCAATGCACACTGTTTTTATGTAAACACCTTCTTTTAACTGTGAAGGGTTAATGTCACACGGTCAAGGTTAGGCTTGCACAGATCGGGAGGACCTTAGGAACAGTCCTGTGTTTGAATTGTCCTTCTAAACCTAACGGTTCCGCCGCTGTCACCCAAAATCAAATGACATTGTGGTGCAGGCTTCATTGTGGGCCTATTTTTCTCATGGTCGCTGCGCTCAGACCGAGCGAGCTACGGTCAAGCGGGCGCCTCGTTGGACTCGGCACGGCCTTGGGATTATGTTTATGCCATTGCCTGCTCTCTGTGTCTTTAAACACCGCACTTTGTCACTCCATCCTTGCTGTGTGTGTGTGTGAGAGCTTTTCTTTGACATCTGTTGGGAGAAATGAGTGATTTTACAGTTCAGGAAGGTTGCCTAATCACATATGAAGTTTTGAAAAGATCTGACCTTTTTAACCCTTGGATACAGCCACTATGACACCATTTAAGGCACTTCCTGTTGGCACAGGAAGCTATAAATAAACTCATATCCTCATTGGGGTATGCCTTTACAGAATCCTGAGTTTTAAGTCTTTACGTTAAGAACTGAGTTATTTACGGAGGGTTTAGGAGTGTGTGTTATTTCAGAAAATCATAGAAAATCACAGAAATGTCGCAGAGCTCCGCAGCACACTTTAAAAATATTCGTATGAACACCCTGCAACTGGATCTGTAACCGTTGAAAAAAAAAACACCTATATCTGAACATCACAAACCTTTCATCGTACGATTTCTCTTAAATGACGATAGATAAATGGCTGATTTTTTTTTTATTGACACCGGAGGCTCCTTGACTTTGACGTGAAGTGAAAAAATAATTTCTCTATTTTCATGTTGGACCTTTAATCCCAGAAATATGGCCATAACTCAAAAACCGTTGAGGCCTAGACGCCATCTTGTTCGGGGCCAACTGCCCATTATGCCAAACCTATGCTCACCAAGTTTCGGCTTCGAAATATTTTCAGTTTTCGAGACATGGCCCGTCGTGATTCGGGATGTTTTGTCCAATTGCAATATGATTGCTTATGCCCTCTTGTGGGATCTTCCGGCATAGCGGAAAAATGGACCAAAATTTGATTATTTTATAAAACGAAAACCGAATGTCCGACAAAGTTCATTTGATGACTTCCCGGTAGGTCTGGCCCTGCCGTTCGTCCCGACGCCGTCCCCGAATTTTAAAAATGTTTTCGGACGTCTAGTAAGGGACGGTACATTTCCAATATGGACTTTCTCACTAACCATACGGTGATTGTCAAAAAGTTCCCTTAAGGTATGGAAGTAAGCTATGCTAGCGAGCCGGCATTCCACTGACAGACAGCAGCCCGAATCAGGGCAGTACGATGGTGGTGGAACATGGCTTGAGCCCAGGAGGAACACTGACAGTGAGTGGTCGGCGGAGCAGCAGCTGGAGGATGAGAGTGAGCAGTCGGTGGTGGCGGAGCAGCAGCAGGAGGATGAGAGTGAGCAGTCGGTGTTGGCGGAGCAGCAGCAGGAGGATGAGAGTGAGCAGTCAGTGGTGGTGGTGGAGCAGCAGCTGGGGGATGAGAGTGAGCAGTCGGTGGTGGTGGAGCAGCAGCTGGAGGATGAGAGTGAGCAGTCGGTGGTGGCAGAGCAGCAGCAGTCGGTGGTGGCGGAGCAGCAGCTGGTGGATGAGAGTGAGCAGTCGGTGATGGCGGAGCAGCAGCTGGAGGATGAGAGTGAGCAGGAGTGGTGGTGATGGTGGCGGAGCAGCAGCTGGGGGACGAGACTGAGCAGGAGTGGTGGTGGTGGTGGCGGAGCAGCAGCTGGGGGACGAGAGTGAGCAGTCGGTGGTGGTGGTGGTGGCGGAGCAGCAGCTGGGGGACGAGACTGAGCAGGAGTGGTGGTGGTGGTGGAGCAGCAGCTGGGGGACGAGAGTGAGCAGTCGGTGGTGGTGGTGGCGCAGCCAACCAGTCAGAGCGGTGGTGAAACACGGTCGGAACCGAGGGAGCAAGGCTGCGTCGGGGGACTTCAACGGATAGCGAGAAAGGTGAGTTCGACGGTGAGTCATCCACTATTGAAGGTCGGGGGCCTACCCGGAAGCAAGTAAAAAAATCATTTTGACCGAATATGACTATGAACGATTCATTCTGGGTAAAAACCCTTCAGTGAAACTTATTGACAATAGTCATTTACATTATAGTCGCAGAAGTCTATCCCAAGTATGGGATAGACTCCACATTATGTCAGAGGGCATGGCCGATTCACACGCCCTGACCTTAGAGAGCCATGTTATTTCTCTATTTGGTTAGGTCAGGGTGTGATTTGGGTGGGCATTCTATGTTTTCTATTTCTTTGTTTTTGGCCGAGTGTGGTTCCCAATCAGAGGCAGCTGTCTATTGTTGTCTCTGATTGGGAATCATACTTAGGCAGCCTTTTTCCCACATAATGTTGTGGGTAATTATTTATTTTCTGTGTGTGTTTGTGTGGGCCATGGTTGTGTCTGTTTACCTGTTCTTTTTTGAAGGTTTCACTTCGATTAAAAACAATGTGGAATTACATGCTGCGCCTTGGCTCATCTATGACAGGGAGTTTGAAGACAGTGAACGTGACACCGATGAAGGACTGTGTTCCCTGGATAATTACATACGTATGTCTGAGTGGTATAGCCAATGTGAAGACCGTGGTTTGGCACCATCCACATTAAAAATCTATCGGGCCGATGTTCGAAGTTTTCTGAAGTATCTTCTGCAGTTCCGATGGAAGATTCTGCGGGCTAAAGCCGGTGGAATTAGAAAGGTTGCTTGGCAAAGATGGATCGGGATTCGCGGCAGACCCAGGCAGCGCACAGGGCAAAATTTTGCGAACGCGACGACGTGCTCAGCGCTGCGGAAATAAGCCGGTTTGTCGAGCTAAGTAATCAGGCTATTCCTTCGGTTCTCAATAGACTGGATGTCCGAGCCACCTGCTCTGACAGACGTAGGTTTGCTGCTCTCATGACCAGCCATTTGGCCATATTTAATGGCACTAGGCAATCCCCAGGAACCATGTTCAGTGAGAGGGATTTTACGGAAGTAACCCTGGAAAATGGGGGATACCAGCTGAGCGTTGCAAGCCACAAAACAAACTATAGCTTCAGGGAGTGCAGAATTGTGATGTCGGAGAAGGAATACACTTGGCTTAACAAGAAATGTGTGGAGTGGTTGAAAAATAAGTTTTAATGACTCCAACCTCAATGTATGTAAACTTCCGACTTCAACTGTAAGTCAATGACAGTCCAACTTCTCTCTCATTGCACTATGCTCAGCTGTGCACCTGGTGATTGAACAGGTTACCAGGTTTCGATGGGGGGACGGCTCCTGGATCCACAAGGGCTGGAATGGGGCTCTTTACACCGGTTGGGGAGAGCCCACAAGGGGGCCCTACACCCCCCACCAAGGGCATCTAGGAACCCAATGTAATTCAATGACAGAGCTTTCACTCCAGACACTCCAGAGTCCAGACGTGTATCTGGTTACCAGGTGTCTCCAGAACTCCATGCCTCTGGGCTTACTCTCTGCCCTGCCTGCCTAACTGCCTGCCTGCCTGCCTGTCACTTCAGCTCGGTGCACCTGGTACCCTATAACACCCTGGTCATTCAGACCCCCAGGCCTCCATACATTCTCAACCGTTGTTACGAATCCCTTTTGGCCCGACAGTCTAGGGGGGACGGTAATGAGACTCGTAACATAACTCATGCAAATTATTATTGTGACAAAGGAAAAGTGTGAACGAAATAAGCACGACAACTGAAATCTACCGTCAAACTCTAGGTTTATTTATAAACACACGGTAATGGGGGGAGCAGGAAAAGGGGCTGAGCTGGACCCAAGGAAAGAAACAATAAGTATTCAAAAACACCCCTAAGCTAGACTAGCCTACTTTAACAACAGCTAACTAACTAACCAAAAATACAGTGGGTGGTCCGCCCAGTTCTAACTAGTGTATTTAACAAAGTTCACCTACGGGTAGTGTATGCCCATGGGCGACTTGTCTTGGTTTCCCCCTTTTCCACCAGCAATCAAACACAAACACCATAACCAAAAACAATACTCACAGGTGATGACAAAGTGCTATGAGGTGCTTAAACAAAAGAGAGGTTACGACACAAAGCGAGAGTGAAACACAGAGACCTACAGACATGGCATTTACAGAGAGGCTGAGCTGAGCTGAGCTGAGCTGAGCTGGGCTGAGCTGGGCTCCAGAACAAACAAATGATGGGGTTTTTAAACCATGGGGAAAGAACTGTGATAGGTTAGGAAATAGGAGGAGGTGTGTCTTCTGATTGATGATTGATTGTTGACTGATTGGGGAGTGATGATTTTCACCTGTGAGGGGAGAAGGAGAGAAAAGAAACACACACACAGGATACACACACACACACACAGGATAACTGTATCCGTAACACTCCCACCCTTAAAAGAGCAACCCTAGGGGTTGCGACTACAGTATTTCAATTAATACTCCCAACAAAGCAACAACCTTGCAAAACATGCAGAAATCATTTTCACACACGAGACAAAGCATCTGCCAACACATTATCAGAACCCTTTTTGTGGCGGATCTCCAAATTATAATTTTGTACAATCAGCGCCCAACGCATAAGGCGCTGGTTCTGGTTGTACATTCGGTGGAGAAAAACTAAGGGGTTATGGTCAGTATATACAATCACGGGTAGGGCACTGGAACCAATATATACTTCAAAGTATTGCAGAGCCAACAACAAAGCAAGAGCTTCTTGTTCTATTGTCGCATAGTTTGTTTGACATTTATTAAATTTACGTGAAAAATAACAAACGGGATGATCCACTCCACTCTTGTCCTGCTGCAGTAGAACAGCACCAGCACCTCTGGCACTAGCATCTGCCTCAAGTTTGAACGGTTGTTCAAAATCAGGAGCAGCAAGTACAGGTGTACTACATAAGAGTGCTTTCGCTGATTCAAAAGCTCTCTTACAATCAGGGGACCACTCAAATGATCTAGCCGGACTAAGCAAATCGGTCAATGGAGCAACTACCGCAGAGAAATTTTTATAGAAGCTACGGTAGTAGCCAACCATCCCTAAAAAGCGGCGTAGCTCTCGTCTGGTGGTAGGTGCAGGGAATGCAGTTATAGCCAAGACCTTGGCATTAACAGGGCGCACCTGTCCATGCTTCTCAGAGGTATCACACAATCCATCCTCTTGATCAACCTCTTTGAACAGAACAGTGTTCGACAAATCTATCTCATCACCCTCTTGTCGTGCCTGAGCACGAGTGACGGCACAAGCGGGGAACACATGTGGATAATTCTGTGCCAGCTCATTCGAGAGAGAGTGGTCACTTTTATCCAATACTTCCAATACGGGTACCACCTTTCCTCCGGCAATATCGTTACCCATTATGAAGGTCACACCTTTCACTGGCAACATAGGGCGTACCCCCACTCTGAATATTCCACTGATTAACTCAGAGTGTACTTTAACAAAGTGCAATGGCACTGGGACAAAACCCATTTCAATACCCTGCACTAAGACACTGGAACCACAGTATGTATCGTCAGACAAGGGCAACACATCAGACAATATAAACGACTGCGCCGCACCAGTATCTCTAAGGATTTTAACCGGTCGTTGAGACGCTTCGTCATTCGTTAGGGACACAAACCCCTCGAAAATGAATGGTTCATAACTGCGGTCGGGGACTGAGACTTTCAAACTACAGTTACCCTGAGGCACCTGTTTTGTTGCAGACCTCACAACCGTACGAATTAGAGCAACACCTGTTGGTGGCTTGGCACGAAGAGGCATCCCTTGTTTGCGTTTAAGCAGGAAGCAATCATTAATCATATGTCCTACTTTATGACAATAGAAACATGGACGCTCCTTCTTCTGGCGTGCTTGACATACTACTGCTGGCCGACTAGGACTAAAGGTAGGAAACTCAGTAGCTCTACTCTCAGTTTGAGCCGAAAACACACTCTTGTGCGTCAACACAAACTCGTCTGCCAACACAGACGCTTCTGCCAGGGTGGATACTTTCTGTTCGTTTAGGTAAACTACAATGCGTTCGGGTAAGCAATTTTTAAACTCTTCCAACAAGATTAACTCCCGGAGAGAGTTGAAATCAGTTACCTTACTAGCAGCATGCCATTTATCAAACAGATTTCCCTTGTCTCTAGCAAATTCCACATAAGTCTTACTAGAAGACTTTCTATGAGACCTAAATCTCTGTCGGTATGCCTCAGGCACAAGCTCATAGGCACGAAGAACAGTAGCTTTGACCACTTCATAATTCAAACTGTCCTCCAGAGGTAGCGCTGACAAAACCTCTTGGGCTTTACCAGTTAATTTACACTGAAGTAATAGGCACCAAACCTCTTCAGGCCATTTCAATGCTACGGCTATACGCTCAAATACACAAAAATAGGAGTCAACCTCTGACTCTCTGAACAAAGGTACTAAGGCAATCTGCCTACTAATGTCAAACGTGTTTGAGGACACAGCAGGTGAGGACGGCTCACAAACAGGCACAGTAGGACCGGAGGCTAGCCTCGCTGTCTCTGCCTCAAGTTCCATCTGGCGCATTTTGAACTCCAACTGCCTTTGTTCTCTGTCTGCCTCAATTTTACACATCTCCAAATGCCGTTGTTCTCGTTCTTTTTCTGCCTCTATTTTACACATCTCCAACTGGAGAGTCTCTCGCCTAATTTGGGCTCTCTCTTCCACCTCCAGTTGGAACTGTGCTAATCGGACATCCCTCCTGGCATCACCATTTGACAGTGGGGAGAGTGGATCAAAACGGGACAATGTGGCTGGTGTTTTAGCCTCTCCCTCATTATCAGACACCAATGGTCTTACAGGAGCAGCAACATCCGCTACAGGGGTAGTAGGCTCAGGCAGCGGTAACACAAGCACCTGCTCTTCCAACAATACATTTAATACTATCCGTTTCACCTCCGCCTTAACTAAACTCTGCGGAATCGATACTGAATAATGGTCAGCCAAGGTCATTAAATCAACTCTACGACATTTGTCAAAAACCTCCCACGAAGGGTTATCCAAAAAAGATTTCAAATCAAAAGTAGTCATTTTTACACTACTTCACAAGTGCCAAAGGAAATAGCAAACACTAATGCTACTTCAGCTATGACGCTCAACACTGAACTATACCACTACAACAATCTACATGAGCGGCATGGGTGTCAGTTATGACAGATCCCGGATGAGCCCCCACTTATGTTACGAATCCCTTTTGGCCCGACAGTCTAGGGGGACGGTAATGAGACTCGTAACATAACTCATGCAAATTATTATTGTGACAAAGGAAAAGTGTGAACGAAATAAGCACGACAACTGAAATCTACCGTCAAACTCTAGGTTTATTTATAAACACACGGTAATGGGGGGAGCAGGAAAAGGGGCTGAGCTGGACCCAAGGAAAGAAACAATAAGTATTCAAAAACACCCCTAAGCTAGACTAGCCTACTTTAACAACAGCTAACTAACTAACCAAAAATACAGTGGGTGGTCCGCCCAGTTCTAACTAGTGTATTTAACAAAGTTCACCTACGGGTAGTGTATGCCCATGGGCGACTTGTCTTGGTTTCCCCCTTTTCCACCAGCAAACACAAACACCATAACCAAAAACAATACTCACAGGTGATGACAAAGTGCTATGAGGTGCTTAAACAAAAGAGAGGTTACGACACAAAGCGAGAGTGAAACACAGAGACCTACAGACATGGCATTTACAGAGAGGCTGAGCTGAGCTGGGCTGAGCTGGGCTGAGCTGGGCTCCAGAACAAACAAATGATGGGGTTTTTAAACCATGGGGAAAGAACTGTGATAGGTTAGGAAATAGGAGGAGGTGTGTCTTCTGATTGATGATTGATTGTTGACTGATTGGGGAGTGATGATTTTCACCTGTGAGGGGAGAAGGAGAGAAAAGAAACACACACACAGGATACACACACACACACAGGATAACTGTATCCGTAACAACCGTGACCAAATGACACACAAAGACAAGGGTGAATTTGAAAGAATTGTACATTATTAATCGGTGAATGATGGATTGGTTTGTCCCTCAATTAGTGACCGGGCCCGGCTGGCGTTCTGAGGCGACTTACAGTAGTGCCGTGCCTGCGTTTCCAGGGAGTGTCATCCACGGCTCCACGGTCTGTAACCGACCCTTGATTAAAGTTCATTGTAGCAATGCTTCGTCAAAGTGTACCGAAGGTCACTTAACTTCCAATGCCGAACTCTGCAAATATCTGGCCCACATACTCCCCGAGATTATCGTACGTTTTGCCGCAGGACGTGAAAAAGAATGGCTCTGTGTCTGAGGTCATGCCACTCAAGTGAGGCCTGATCTGATGGAATCGTTTAACTTCTTGATGCACGGATCCCTTTAGCAGGATCATTTTCGTAAACAACCGCTGAATTGCAGAGCGCCAAATAAATAAAAAAATACTAAAAATATTTATAATCATGAAATTACAAGTGAAATATACCAAAACACAGTTTAGCTTGTTGTTAATCCACCTATCGTGTCAGATTTTGAAAATATGCTTTACAGCGAAAGCAATCAAAGCGTTTTTGAGTTTATCAATCACTAGACAAAACAGTAAGAACAGCTAGCCGCAAATTAGCTTGGTCACGAAAGTCAGAAAAGCAATAAAATGAATTACTTACCTTTGATGATCTACAGATGTTTGCACTCACAAGACTCCCAGTTACACAATAAATGTTCTTTTTGTTCGATAAAGATTAGTTTTATAACCAAAAACCGCCATTTGGTTTGCGTGTTATGTTCAGAAAACCACAGGCTCGTTCCGGTCCTGAAAGGCAGACAAAAATTCCAAAAAGTATCCGTAATGTTCGTAGAAACGTCTATGGTAGGTTTTTTATAATCAATCCTCAGGTTGTTTTTAACATACATAATCAATAATATTTCAACCGGACGGTAAACTATTCAATACTACAGAGAAGGAAAATGTTGAGCTATCTCTCACGTGCAGGAACTAATCAAAGGAAAATGACGCGTTTGGAAAAATCTCGCTCATTTTTCAAAATAAAAGCTTGAAACTATGTCTAAAGCCTGGTCACAGCCTGAGGAAGCCAATGGAAAAGGAATCTGGTTGATACCCCTTTAAATGGAGGAGGGACAGACAATGGAACAGGGATTTTTCCAAATAAAAGGTACTTCCGGGTTGGATTTCCTCAGGTTTTCGCCTGCAAAATTAGTTGTGTTATACTCACAGACAATATTTTGACATTTTTGGAAACTTTAGAGTGTTTTCTATCCTAACCTGTCAAGTATATGCATATTCTAGCATCTGGACCTGAGAACTAGTCCATTTAACTTGGGAACATTATTTTCCAAACATAAAACTTCTGCCCCCTAGCTGAAAGAAGTTATGGACAACAAAGTCAAGGTATTGGAGTGGCCATCACAAAGCCCTGACCTGCATCCTATAGAAAATTTGTGGGAAGAACTGAAAAGGTGTGTGGGGCAAGGAGGCCAACAAACTCAGTTACACCAGCCTGTCAGGAGGATTGGGCCAAAATTCTGGGAAGCTTGTGGAAGGCTACCCGAAACGTTTGACCAAAGTTAAACAATTTAAAGGCAATGCTACCAAATACTACTTGAGTGTATGTAAACTTCTGACCCATTGGAAATGTGATGAAAGAAATAAAAGCTGAAATAAATGATTCTCTCTACTATTATTCTGACATTTCACATTCTTAAAATAAAGTGATGATCCAAACTGACAGGGAATTATTTACTAGGGTTGAATGTAGAAATGGTGAAAAACTGAGTTTTAATGTATTTGACTAAGGTGTAAACGTCCGTTTTCAACTGTACATTAGTGATTAAAAATGGCTTAAAATGGCAAGTGGCACCTCCTTGTGGACAATCCCGGTTGGGGGGTGCTCCTGGAACCCCCCTAAAGGCATTAAAAAATAATTTAAAAAATATTCGCTTGGTAACACGTACAATCACCAGGTGCACAGGCTGGAATAGTCTCTGGGGCAAAAGCTCAAGTTTGGACTATGTCCAACCTTACACCTTGGGCATATCCTAGGTGGGGATCAAACCTGGGTTGGCAGATGAGGCTCGTGTACTACACGTTGAGCCATGGCCCTTTGATGGACAAAGAGGAGAGGTACGGGTTCAAATTTCCTTATTTGTCACATCTTGGCCCACAGTGGGGTACATTAAGCACATGTTTAGGGTTAGGGGCTAAGGTTTAGGGTTAGCGTTAAGGTAAGGATACGTTTAGGGGTAAGGGAATATAGGTTTTTGAATGGGACTGAATTGTATGTTCCCACAAGGTTAGCTGTACAAGATTGTGTTTGTGTGTGTGTGTTTCCAGTGTCCAGTGTGTGTGTGTCCAGTGTTTTTGTGTGTGTCCAGTGTGTGTGTGTGTGTGTCCAGTGTTTTTGTGTGTGTCCAGTGTGTGTGTGTGTGTGTGTCCAGTGTGTGTGTGTGTGTCCAGTGTGTGTGTGTGTGTCCAGTGTGTGTTTGTGTGTCCATTGTGTGATTGTGTATCCAATGTGTGTGTGTATATGTGTCCAGTGTGTGTGTGTGTCTGTGTCTGTGTCTGTGTCTGTGCCTGTGTGTGTGCGCGTGTGTCAGGTTATTATTTCCAGGGACACTGAAGAGTCAACATACCAAACATAAAACCCTGGATAGAGGGGTTCAGTGAATGTGGAGGTGAATGTGTACAGGTGGGTCAGTGTGTCAGAGGAGGCTCTATAGAAGGACAGAGTGCCGGCTGGCCAGTCCAGATACACTCCTACTCTGTGGGGGCTGGAGGAGGGAACGTCTATGGTAGTGTAATTATTATTGTGACAGGCAATGTAACGGTTGTCAGAGCAGAACAGACTCCAGGACTTGTCATTCCATCCAAGACAACATTCATCACCCCTTCCTCTCCTGCTGATTCCTTTATATGTCACGCCTATAACAGCACCTCTCCCACTCCACTCTACCTCCCAGTAACAGCGCCCAGTCAGACCCTCTCTACACAGCACCTGCTGCCAGTCCTTAAATCTCTCTGGGTGATCAGGATACGGCTGTTGCTTCTTTCTCCTCCATGTCACCTTTCTGTTCTCCTCAGACAGAGAGAGGAGTCTGTGTGCTGTGTTTGGGTCCAGCGTGAGATAACAGACATCTGATGGATGAAACCAGACACAATATTAGAAATCATCATCATTCACATTAGAATGTTAACTCATTTTTCACTAATTAATTTAATGTAGATGTTTCTAGGTATCAAAAGGAGAAGTTAAGGTAACTTGAGACTTGTTGAATGATCATATGTTATACTGTCTGGTAATATAAAACACACTGATTCCCATTAACACACACACACACACACACACGCACGCAGGCAGACGCACGCACGACAGACACACACAGACAGACAGACAGACACAGACAGACACACACATTGTCAAAGCAACTCTTTATAATCTTTGATGTCCCTGATTTCTGCTTCTGTAGAACAGCAGCTGATATTTAATATGACCCAGTAAGTAATGATGGTGGTCTTTGACTTTGACTTAAACTTGAATTAAGACTTGTTTTTAGTCATATTCTTCACAGCAGTCAACACTCACATTTTCTAAGCCCAGGTTTCATTCTGTTCTCTCCACCATGTTCCACACTGTAGCAGTAAGCAGAAGAACAGATAGTCATTGAGGGATACACCTGAACTCAAAATTAAATAAAATCAAATGTTATTTGTCACATACACATGGTTAGCAGATGTTAATGCGAGGGTAGTGAAATGCTTGTGCTTCTAGTTCCGACAATGCAGTAATAACCAACAGGTAATCTAACCTAACAATTCCAAAACTACTACCTTATACACACACACGTGTAAGGGGATAAAGAATATGTACATAAAGATCTATGAATGAGTGATGGTACAGAACGGCATAGGCAAGATGCAGTAGATGGTATCGAGTACAGTATATACATATGAGATGAGTAATGTAGGGTATGTAAACATTATATTAAGTAGCATTGTTTAAAGTGGCTAGTTTAAAGTGGCTAGTGATATATTTTACATAATTTCCATCAATTCCCATTATTGAAGTGGCTGGAGTTGAGTCAGTGTGTTGGCAGCAGCCACTCAATGTTAGTGGTTGCTGTTTAACAGTCTGATGGCCTTGAGATAGAAGCTGTTTTTCAGTCTCTCGGTCCCAGCTTTGATGCACCTGTACTGACCTCGCCTTCTGGATGATAGCGGGGTGATCAGGCAGTGGCTCGGGTGGTTGTTGTCCTTGATGATCTTTATGGCCTTCCTGTGACATTGGGTGGTGTAGGTGTCCTGGAGGGCAGGTAGTTTGCCCCGGTGATGCGTTGTGCAGACCTCACTACCCTCTGGAGAGCCTTACGGTTGTGGGCAGAGCGGTTGCCGTACCAGGCGGTGATACAGCCCGACAAAATGCTCTTGATTGTGCATCTGTAGAAGTTTGTGAGTGTTTTTGGTGACAAGGCGCATTTCTTCAGCCTCCTGAGGTTGAAGAGACGCTACTGCACCTTCTTCACGACGCTGTCTGTGTGGGTGGACCCATTCAGTTTGTCCGCGATGTATACGCCGAGGAACTTACTACCATCTCCACTACTGTCCCATCGATGTGGATAGGGGGTGCTCCATCTGCTGTTTCCTGAAGCCCACAATCATCTCCTTTGTTTTGTTGACATTGAGTATGAGGTTATTTTCCTGACACCACACTCCGAGGTACCTCACCTCCTCCCTGTAGGCTATCTCGTCGTGGTTTGTAATCAAGCCTACCACTGTAGTGTCGTCCGCAAACTTGATGATTGAGTTGGAGGTGTGCATGGCCACGCAGTCGTCGGTGAACAGGGAGTACAGGAGAGGGCTCAGAACGCACCCTTGTGGGGCCCCAGTGTTTAGGATCAGTGGGGTGGAGATGTTGTTGCCTACCCTCACCACCTGGGGGCGGCCCGTCAGGAAGTCCAGTACCCAGTTGCACTGGCGGGGTCGAGACCCAGGGTCTCGACCCCGCCCAGTGCTTGATGACGAGTTTGGAGGGTACTATGGTGTTAAATGCTGAGCTGTCGTTGATGAACAGCATTCTCACATTTTTAACCTTTATTTTACGAGGCAAGTCAGTTAAGAACAAATTCTTATTTTCAATGACGGCCTAGGAAAAGTGAGTAACTGCCATTTCAGGAGCAGAACGACGACCTTTAAGCTCGGGGATTCGAACTTGCAAACTTTCGGTTATTAGTCCAATGCTCTAACCACTAGGCTACCCTGCATACATAGGTATTCATCTTGTCCAGATGGGTTAGGGCAGTGTGCAGTGTGGTTGAGATTGCGTCATCTGTGGACCTATTTGGACGGTAAGCAAAGTGGAGTGGGTCTAGGGTGTCATGTAGGGTGGAGGTGATATGGTCCTTGACTTGTCTCTCAAAGCACTTCATGATGATGGAAGTCAGTGCTACGGGCGGTAGTCATTTAGCTCAGTTCCCTTAGCTTTCTTGGGAACAGGGAGAATGGTGGCCCTCTTTTAACTCACACACACGGTCAGCATATAACTTTGTCCAAGAATGTTTGTCTTAACTTCTTGACTTTGTCCAAGAATGTTTGTCTTAACTTCATCTCTCAAGCGGGATAATTGTCATCAGCAACCGCTGAATAGCATGGCACCACAGTCAAATAATATTGCAAAAATTATTAATATTCATGACATCACAAGTGCAATATTGCAAAACACAGCTTAGCCTTTTGTTAATCCACCCGTCGTCTCAGATTTTGAAATTATGCTTTACAGCGAAAGCAATCCAAGCGTTTGTGTAAGTTTATCGATAGCAAAGCAAAACATTACTCCATACTTGAGTTTCTCCAGTCTGCAGTGTGGATCCTCCAGTCCAGCAGAGAGCAGTCTGACTCCTGAGTCTCCTGGGTGATTGTAGCTCAGGTCCAGCTCTCTCAGGTGTGAGGGGTTTGACCTCAGAGCTGAGACCAGAGAAGCACAGCCTTCCTCTGTGACTAGACAGCCTGACAGCCTGTAAAGAGTCAAATCATATTAAAATCACACTGCTATTCTTTGGTGGTAAAAATTGTGGCAGTATATTTTTTTCAACATGTTCAGATATATCAGTGTCCTAAAACCTTCCATATCTATTCATAAATTAATGTTTCATTATTAGAAATGACAAATGATCAAAGTATTGCCTGCAGATAGAAACATGTATTGTACAATTATTTGAGTAGACTGACCAGACCAGTTTAAAAAGCAGTATCAGTCAGAAGACAGACAGTGAGGTATCAGATTTAGATTGTATTGAGTATACAGTCCACACCATATCTATTTAGACAGTGAGGTATCATATTTAGATTGTATTGAGTATACAGTCTACACCATATCTATTTAGACAGTGAGGAATCAGATTTAGATTGTATTGACTATTCAGTCCACACCATATCTATTTTGACAGTGAAGCTAACATTTTAAATGTGCCTTTATACTCCAACATTTTTGATTTCAGATCAAATGTTTCATATGAGGTGACCGTATATAATGTCACCTTTTATTTGAGGATATTTTAATACATATCTGTTTCACCATTTACAAAAATAAAAACACTTTATGTATTTAGTCCCCCTATTTGAAGAAGTCATAAGTAGTCTGACCAATTCACTCAAAGTGTTTTAAAGTAGTCAAGAGTTTAGTATTTGGTTGTAAATTCATTTGTGCATTTGCAGTTTCTTTGGGTTATGTTTTGCCCAAAAGTAAATTAATGGTGGATGATGAATGGAGCAATTTTCTGTCTAATCCTGATGATGCCATGATTAATACAAACCAAAAATCATTCACGAAAAATGTTGAGTGAGAAAGTTACAGAGGCTACCAAACAAACAGCTAACTTCTCACCAATGTTGGGTTCTGAGAATATGAAATATACTTATTCATGTCACTGAGGGAGTGCTGAGGTTTAGAAGGTCTACACTAGAAGTGAATGGTTATAGGAGGAAGGTATATAGTGGAGGGTCTACACCAGAATGTAATGGGTATCTGTAGGAGGAAGGTATATAGTGGAGGGTCTACACCAGAAGGTAATGGGTATCTGTAGGAGGAAGGTATATAGTGGAGGGTCTAAACCAGAAGCTAATGGGTATCTGTAGGATGAAGGTATATAGTGGAGGGTCTACACCAGAAGGTAATGGGTATCTGTAGGAGGAAGGTATATAGTGGAGGGTCTACACCAGAAGGTAATGGTTATAGGAGGAAGGTATATAGTGGAGGGTCTACACCAGAAGGTAATGGGTATCTGTAGGAGGAAGGTATATAGTGGAGGGTCTACACCAGAATGTAATGGGTATCTATAGCCAAGTGGTTAGAGCGTTGGACTAGTAACCGAAAGGTTGCAAGTTTGAATCCCCGAGCTGACAAGGTACAAATCTGGTTCTGCCACTGAACAGGCAGTTAAACTGTTCCTAGGGTCATTGAAAATAAGAGTTTGTTCTTAACTGACTTGCCTAGTAAAATAAAGGTAAAATAAAAAATCTTCACCACAAGGTAATGGGTATCTGTAGGAGGAAGGTATATAGTGGAGGGTCTACACCAGAAGGTAATGGTTATAGGAGGAAGGTATATAGTGGAGGGTCTACACCAGAAGTTAATGGTTGTAGGAGGAAGGTATATAGTGGAGGGTCTACACCAGAAGTTATTGGGTATCTGTAAGAGGAAGATATATAGTGGAGGGTCTACACCAGAAGTTAATGGTTATAGGAGGAAGGCATATAGTGGAGGTTCTACACCAGAAGTTAATGGTTATAGGAGGAAGGTATATAGTGGAGGGTCTACACCAGAAGGTAATGGTTATAGGAGGAAGGTATATAGTGGAGGGTCTACACCAGAAGGTAATGGGTATCTGTAGGAGGAAGGTATATAGTGGAGGGTCTACACCAGAAGGTAATGGTTATAGGAGGAAAGTATACAGTGGAGGGTCTACACCAGAAGGTAATGCGTATCTTTAGGAGGAAGGTATATAGTGGAGGGTCTACACCAGAAGGTACTGGGTATAGGAGGAAGGTATGTAGTAGAGGGTCTACATCAGAAGGTAATGGTTATAGGAGGAAGGTATATAGTGGAGGGTCTACACCAGAAGGTAATGGTTATAGGAGGAAAGTCTATAGTGGAATTTGTTCTTAACTGACTTGCCTAGTAAAATAAAGGTAAAATAAAAAAATCTTCACCACAAGGTAATGGGTATCTGTAGGAGGAAGGTATATAGTGGAGGGTCTACACCAGAAGGTCATGGTTATAGGAGGAAGGTATGTAGTAGAGGGTCTACACAAGAAGGTAATGGTTATAGGAGGAAGGTATATAGTGGAGGGTCTACACCAGAAGTTATTGGGTATCTGTAGGAGGAAGATATATAGTGGAGGGTCTACACCAGAAGTTAATGGTTATAGGAGGAAGGTATATAGTGGAGGGTCTACACCAGAAGGTAATGGGTATCTGTTGGAGGAAGGTATGTAGTGTAGGGTCTACACCAGAAGGTAATGGTTATAGGAGGAAGGTATATAGTGGAGGGTCTACACCAGAAGGTAATGGTTATAGGAGGAAGGTATATAGTGGAGGGTCTACACCAGAAGGTAATGGGTATCTGTAGGAGGAAGGTATATAGTGGAGGGTCTACACCAGAAGGTAATGGGTATCTGTAGGAGGAAGGTATATAGTGGAGGGTCTACACCAGAAGTTAATGGTTATAGGAGGAATAATGTATATAGTGGAGGGTCTACACCAGAAGGTAATGGGTATCTGTAGGAGGAAGGTATATAGTGGAGGGTCTACACCAGAAGGTACTGGTTAAGGTAGGAGGAAGGTATGTAGTGGAGGGTCTACATCAGAAGGTAATGGTTATAGGAGGAAGGTATATAGTGGAGGGTCTACACCAGAAGATAATGGTTATAGGAGGAAGGTATACAGTGGAGGGTCTACACCAGAAGTTATTGGGTATCTGTAGGAGGAAGGTATATAGTGGAGGGTCTACACCAGAAGGTATTGGTATCTGTAGGAGGAAGGTATATAGTGGAGGGTCTACACCAGAAGGTAATGGGTATAGGAGGAAGTATAACCAGAAGGTAATGGGTATCTGTAGGAGGAAGGTATATAGTGGAGGGTCTACACCAGATGTTAATGGTTATAGGAGGAAGGTATATAGTGGAGGGTCTACACCAGAAGGTAATGGTTATAGGAGGAAGGTATATAGTGGAGGGTCTACACCAGAAGGTAATGGGTATCTGTAGGAGGAAGGTATATAGTGGAGGGTCTACACCAGAAGTTAATGGTTATAGGAGGAAGGTATATAGTGGAGGGTCTACACCAGAAGGTAATGGGTATCTGTAGGAGGAAGGTATATAGTGGAGGGTCTACACCAGAAGGTAATGGGTATAGGAGGAAGGTATATAGTGGAGGGTCTACATCAGAAGGTAATGGTTATAGGAGGAAGGTATATAGTGGAGGGTCTACACCAGAAGGTAATGGTTATAGGAGGAAAGTATACAGTGGAGGGTCTACACCAGAAGGTAATGGTTATAGGAGGAAGGTATATAGTGGAGGGTCTACACCAGAAGGTAATGGGTAGGAGGAAGGTATATAGTGGAGGGTCTACACCAGAAGGTAATGGTTATAGGAGGAAGGTATATAGTGGAGGGTCTACACCAGAAGGTAATGGTTATAGGAGGAAGGTATATAGTGGAGGGTCTACACCAGAAGGTAATGGTTATAGGAGGAAGGTATATAGTGGAGGGTCTACACCAGAAGGTAATGGTTATAGGAGGAAGGTATATAGTGGAGGGTCTACACAGAAGGTAATGGTATAGGAGGAAGGTATATAGTGGAGGGTCTACACCAGAAGGTAATGGGTATCTATAGGAGGAAGGTATATAGTGGAGGGTCTACACCAGAAGGTAATGGTTATAGGAGGAAGGTATATAGTGGAGGGTCTACACAAGAAGTTAATGGTTATAGGAGGAAGGTATATAGTGGAGGGTCTACACCAGAAGGTAATGGTTGTAGGAGGAAGGTATATAGTGGAGGGTCTACACCAGAAGGTAATGGTTATAGGAGGAAGGTATATAGTGGAGGGTCTACACCAGAAGGTAATGGTTATAGGAGGAAGGTATATAGTGGAGGGTCTACACCAGAAGGTAATGGGTATCTGTAGGAGGAAGGTATATAGTGGAGGGTCTACACCAGAAGGTAATGGTTATAGGAGGAAGGTATATAGTGGAGGGTCTACACCAGAAGGTAATGGGTATCTGTAGGAGGAAGGTATATAAGTGGAGGGTCTACACCAGAAGGTAATGGGTATCTGTAGGAGGAAGGTATATAGTGGAGGGTCTACACCAGAAGGTAATGTATTATAGGAGGAAGGTATATAGTGGAGGGTCTACACCAGAAGGTAATGGGTATCTGTAGGAGGAAGGTATATAGTGGAGGGTCTACACCAGAAGGTAATGGTTATAGGAGGAAGGTAGTGGAGGGTCTACATCAGAAGGTAATGGTTATAGGAGGAAGGTATATAGTGGAGGGTCTACACCAGAAGGTAATGGGTATCTGTAGGAGGAAGGTATATAGTGGAGGGTCTACACCAGAAGGTAATGGGTATCTGTAGGAGGAAGGTATATAGTGGAGGGTCTACACCAGAAGGTAATGGGTATCTGTAGGAGGAAGGTATATAGTGGAGGGTCTACACCAGAAGGTAATGGGTATCTGTAGGAGGAAGGTATATAGTGGAGGGTCTACACCAGAAGGTAATGGTTATAGGAGGAAGGTATATAGTGGAGGGTCTACACCAGAAGGTAATGGTTATAGGAGGAAGGTATATAGTGGAGGGTCTACACCAGAAGGTAATGGTTATAGGAGGAAGGTATATAGTGGAGGGTCTACACCAGAAGGTAATGGGTATCTGTAGGAGGAAGGTATATAGTGGAGGGTCTACACCAGAAGGTAATGGGTATCTGTAGGAGGAAGGTATATAGTGGAGGGTCTACACCAGAAGGTAATGGTTATAGGAGGAAGGTATATAGTGGAGGGTCTACACCAGAAGGTAATGGGTATCTGAAGGAGGAAGGTATATAGTGGAGGGACCAGAAGTATGGTTATAGGAGGAAGTATAGAGGTCTACACCAGAAGGTAAATAGGAGGAAGGTATATAGTGGAGGGGCAGAAGTATTGGTTATAGGAGGAAGTATATAGTGGAGGGTCTACACCAGAAGGTAATGGGTATCTGTAGGAGGAAGGTATATAGTGGAGGGTCTACACAAGAAGGTAATGGTTATAGGAGGAAGGTATGTAGTAGAGGGTCTACATTAGAAGGTAATGGTTATAGGAGGAAGGTATATAGTGGAGGGTCTACACCAGAAGGTAATGGGTATCTATAGGAGGAAGGTATATAGTGGAGGGTCTACAACAGAAGGTAATGGTTATAAGAGGGTATATTTTGGGGGTCTACACCAGAAGGTTAATGTTTATAGGAGGAAGGTATATAGTGGAGGGTCTACACCAGAAGGTAATGGTTATAGGAGGAAGGTATATAGTGGAGGGTCTACACCAGAAGGTAATGGGTTATAGGAGGAAGGTATATAGTGGAGGGTCTACACCAGAAGGTAATCGGTATCTGTAGGAGGAAGGTATATAGTGGAGGGTCTACACCAGAAGGTAATGGTTATAGGAGGAAGGTATATAGTGGAGGGTCTACACCAGAAGGTAATGGGTATCTGTAGGAGGAAGGTATATAGTGGAGGGTCTACACCAGAAGGTAATGGTTATAGGAGGAAGGTATATAGTGGAGGGTCTACACCAGAAGGTAATGGTTATAGGAGGAAGGTATATAGTGGAGGGTCTACACCAGAAGGTAATGGGTATCTGTAGGAGGAAGGTATATAGTGGAGGGTCTACACCAGAAGGTAATGGTTATAGGAGGAAGGTATATAGTGGAGGGTCTACACCAGAAGTTAATGGTTATAGGAGGAAGGTATATAGTGGAGGGTCTACACCAGAAGTTATTGGGTAATCTGTAGGGAAGGTAAGGAAGGTATATAGTGGAGGGTCTACACCAGAAGTTAATGGTTATAGGAGGAAGGTATATAGTGGAGGGTCTACATCAGAATTAATGGTTATAGGAGGTATATAGTGGAGGGTCTACACCAGAAGGTAATGGTTATAGGAGGAAGGTATATAGTGGAGGGTCTACACCAGAAGGTAATGGTTATAGGAGGAAGGTATATAGTGGAGGGTCTACACCAGAAGGTAATAGGAGGAAGGTATCTGGAGTCTACATCAGAAGGTAATGGGTTATAGGAGGAAGGTATATAGTGGAGGGTCTACACCAGAAGGTAATGGTTATCTGGAGGAAGGTATATAGTGGAGGGTCTACACCAGAAGGTAATGGTTATAGGAGGAAGGTATATAGTGGAGGGTCTACACCAGAAGGTAATGGTATCTGTAGGAGGAAGGTATATAGTGGAGGGTCTACACCAGAAGGTAATGGTTATAGGAGGAAGGTATATAGTGGAGGGTCTACACCAGAAGGTAATGGTTATAGGAGGAAGGTATATAGTGGAGGGTCTACACCAGAAGGTAATGGGTATCTGTAGGAGGAAGGTATATAGTGGAGGGTCTACACCAGAAGGTAATGGTTATAGGAGGAAGGTATATAGTGGAGGGTCTACACCATAAGGTAATGGTTATAGGAGGAAGGTATATAGTGGAGGGTCTACACCAGAAGGTAATGGGAATCTGTAGGAGGAAGGTATATAGTGGAGGGTCTACACCAGAAGGTAATGGGTATCTAGGAGGAAGGTATATAGTGGAGGGTCTACACCAGAAGGTAATGGTTATAGGAGGAAGGTATATAGTGGAGGGTCTACACC
This sequence comes from Oncorhynchus masou masou, assembly GCF_036934945.1. Classification (NCBI taxonomy): domain Eukaryota; kingdom Metazoa; phylum Chordata; class Actinopteri; order Salmoniformes; family Salmonidae; genus Oncorhynchus; species Oncorhynchus masou. The sequence continues at coordinate 72,567,136 of NC_088240.1, forward strand.
AGAAGGTAATGGGTATAGGAGGAAGGTATATAGTGGAGGATCTACACCAGAAGGTAATGGTTATAGGAGGAAGGTATATAGTGGAGGGTCTACACCAGAAGGTAATGGTTATAGGAGGAAGGTATATAGTGGAGGGTCTACACCAGAGGTAATGGGTATCTATAGGAGGAAGGTATATAGTGGAGGGTCTACACCAGAAGGTAATGGGTATCTGTAGGAGGAAGGTATATAGTGGAGGGTCTACAGAAGTTAATGGTTATCAGAAGGTATAATGGAGGGTACACCAGAAGTTAATGGTTATAGGAGGAAGGTATATAGTGGAGGGTCTACACCAGAAGGTAATGGGTATCTGTAGGAGGAAGGTATATAGTGGAGGGTCTACACCAGAAGGTAATGGGTATCTGTAGGAGGAAGGTATATAGTGGAGGGTCTACACCAGAAGGTAATGGGAATCTGTAGGAGGAAGGTATATAGTGGAGGGTCTACACCAGAAGTTAATGGTTATAGGAGGAAGGTATATAGTGGAGGGTCTACACCAGAAGGTAATGGTTATAGGAGGAAGGTATATAGTGGAGGGTCTACACCAGAAGGTAATGGGTATCTGTAGGAGGAAGGTATATAGTGGAGGGTCTACACCAGAAGGTAATGGTTATAGGGGAAGAGTGGAGGGTAACAGAAGGTAATGGGTATCTGTAGGAGGAAGGTATATAGTGGAGGGTCTACACCAGAAGGTAATGGGGATAGGAGGAAGGTATATAGTGGAGGTCTACACCAGAAGGTAATGGGTATCTGTAGGAGGAAGGTATATAGTGGAGGGTCTACAGCAGAAGGTAATGGTTATAGGAGGAAGGTATATAGTGGAGGGTCTACACCAGAAGGTAATGGGTATCTGTAGGAGGAAGGTATATAGTGGAGGGTGGTTAAGGGTATATATACACCAGAAGGTAATGGGTATCTGTAGGAGGAAGGTATCTAGTGGAGGGTCTACACCAGAAGGTAATGGTTATAGGAGGAAGGTATATAGTGGAGGGTCTACACCAGAAGGTAATGGTTATAGGAGGAAGGTATATAGTGGAGGGTCTACACCAGAAGGTAATGGTTATAGGAGGAAGGTATATAGTGGAGGGTCTACACCAGAAGGTAATGGGTATCTGTAGGAGGAAGGTATATAGTGGAGGGTCTACACCAGAAGTTAATGGGGTTATAGGAGGAAGGTATATAGTGGAGGGTCTACACCAGAAGGTAATGGTTATCTGGAGGAAGGAGGAAGGTATAAGTTAATGGGTATAGGAGGAAGGTATATAGTGGAGGGTCTACACCAGAAGGTAATGGTTGTAGGAGGAAGGTATATAGTGGAGGGTCTACACCAGAAGGTAATGGGTATCTGTAGGAGGAAGGTATATAGTGGAGGGTCTACACCAGAAGGTAATGGTTATAGGAGGAAGGTATATAGTGGAGGGTCTACACCAGAAGGTAATGGGTTATAGGAGGAAGGTATATAGTGGAGGGTCTACACCAGAAGGTAATGGTTATAGGAGGAAGGTATATAGTGGAGGGTCTACACCAGAAGTTAATGGTTATAGGAGGAAGGTATATAGTGGAGGGTCTACACCAGAAGGTAATGGGTATCTGTAGGAGGAAGGTATATAGTGGAGGGTCTACATCAGAAGGTAATGGTTATAGGAGGAAGGTAGAAGTTAGTGGAGGGTCTACACACCAGAAGGTAATGGTTATAGGAGGAAGGTATATAGTGGAGGGTCTACACCAGAAGTTAATGGTATCTGTAGGAGGAAGGTATATAGTGGAGGGTCTACACCAGAAGGTAATGGTTATAGGAGGAAGGTATATAGTGGAGGGTCTACACCAGAAGTTAATGGTTATTGAAGGTATAGTCTACACCAGAGGTAAGGTGTAGGAGGAAGGTTTATAGTGGAGGGTCTACACCAGAAGTTAATGGTTATAGGAGGAAGGTATATAGTGGAGGGTCTACACCAGAAGGTAATGGTTATAGGAGGAAGGTATATAGTGGAGGGTCTACACCAGAAGGTAATGGGTATCTGTAGGAGGAAGGTATATAGTGGAGGGTCTACACCAGAAGGTAATGGGTATCTGTAGGAGGAAGGTATATAGTGGAGGGTCTACACCAGAAGGTAATGGTTATAGGAGGAAGGTATATAGTGGAGGGTCTACACCAGAAGTTAATGGTTATAGGAGGAAGGTATATAGTGGAGGGTCTACAAAAGACGGTAATGGTTATCTGTAGGAGGAAGGTATATAGTAGAGGGTCTACACCAGAAGGTAATGTGTATCTGTAGGAGGAAGGTATATAGTGGAGGGTCTACACAGAAGTAATGGTTATAGGAGGAAGGTATATAGTGGAGGGTCTACACCAGAAGGTAATGGGTATCTGTAGGAGGAAGGTATATAGTGGAGGGTCTACACCAGAAGGTAATGGGTATCTGTAGGAGGAAGGTATATAGTGGAGGTCTACACCAGAAGGTAATGGTTATAGGAGGAAGGTATATAGTGGAGGGTCTCAGAAGTTAATGGTAATAGGAGGAAGGTATATAGTGGAGGGTCTACACCAGAAGGTAATGGGTATAGGAGGAAGGTATATAGTGGAGGGTCTACACCAGAAGGTAATGGGTATCTGTAGGAGGAAGGTATATAGTGGAGGGTCTACACCAGAAGGTAATGGTTATAGGAGGAAGGTATATAGTGGAGGGTCTACACCAGAAGGTAATGGTAATAGGAGGAAGGTATATAGTGGAGGGTCTACACCAGAAGGTAATGGGTATCTGTAGGAGGAAGGTATATAGTGGAGGGTCTACACCAGAAGGTAATGGGTATCTGTAGGAGGAAGGTATATAGTGGAGGGTCTACACCAGAAGGTAATGGTTATAGGAGGAAGGTATATAGTGGAGGGTCTACACCAGAAGGTAATGGTTATAGGAGGAAGGTATATAGTGGAGGGTCTACATCAGAAGGTAATGGGTATAGGAGGAAGGTATATAGTGGAGGGTCTACACCAGAAGGTAATGGTATCTGTAGGAGGAAGGTATATAGTGGAGGGTCTACACCAGAAGTTAATGGTTATAGGAGGAAGGTATATAGTGGAGGGTCTACACCAGAAGTTAATGGTATCTAGGAGGAAGGTATATAGTGGAGGGTCTACATCAGAAGGTAATGGGTATCTATAGGAGGAAGGTATATAGTGGAGGGTCTACACCAGAAGGTAATGGTTATAGGAGGAAGGTATATAGTGGAGGGTCTACACCAGAAGTTAATGGTTATAGGAGGAAGGTATATAGTGGAGGGTCTACACCAGAAGGTAATGGATATCTATAGGAGGAAGGTATATAGTGGAGGGTCTACACCAGAAGGTAATGGTTATAGGAGGAAGGTATATAGTGGAGGGTCTACACCAGAAGGTAATGGTTATAGGAGGAAGGTATATAGTGGAGGGTCTACACCAGAACGTAATGGTTATAGGAGGAAGGTATATAGTAGAGGGTCTACACCAGAAATTAATGGGTGTAGGAGGAAGGTATATAGTGGAGGGTCTACACCAGAAGGTAATGGTATCTGTAGGAGGAAGGTATATAGTGGAGGGTCTACACCAGAAGGTAATGGTTATAGGAGGAAGGTATATAGTGGAGGGTCTACACCAGAAGTTAATGGTTATAGGAGGAAGGTATATAGTGGAGGGTCTACACCAGAAGGTAATGGTTATAGGAGGAAGGTATATAGTGGAGGGTCTACACCAGAAGGTAATGGTTATAGGAGGAAGGTATATAGTGGAGGGTCTACACCAGAAGTTAATGGGTATCTGTAGGAGGAAGATATATAGTGGAGGGTCTACACCAGAAGTTAATGGTTATAGGAGGAAGGTATATAGTGGAGGGTCTACACCAGAAGTTAATGGTTATAGGAGGAAGGTATATAGTGGAGGGTTTACACCAGAAGGTAATGGTTATCTGTAGGAGGAAGGTATATAGTGGAGGGTCTACACAAGAAGGTAATGGTTATAGGAGGAAGGTATATAGTGGAGGGTCTACACCAGAAGGTAATGGGTATCTGTAGGAGGAAGGTATATAGTGGAGGGTCTACACCAAAAGGTTAATGGAGGGTTAATGGGTATAGGAGGAAGGTATATAGTGGAGGGTCTACACCAGAAGGTAATGGGTATAGGAGGAAGGTATATAGTGGAGGGTCTACACCAGAAGTTAATGTGTATCTGTAGGAGGAAGGTATATAGTGGAGGGTCTACACCAGAAGGTAATGGTATTATAGGAGGAAGTATATAGTGGAGGGTCTACAACAGAAGTTAATGGTTATAGGAGGAAGGTATATAGTGGAGGGTCTACACCAGAAGGTAATGGTTATAGGAGGAAGGTATATAGTGGAGGGTCTACACCAGAAGGTAATGGGTATCTGTAGGAGGAAGGTATATAGTGGAGGGTCTACACCAGAAGTTAATGGGTATCTGTAGGAGGAAGGTATATAGTGGAGGGTCTACACCAGAAGGTAATGGTTATAGGAGGAAGGTATATAGTGGAGGGTCTACAAAGAAGTTAATGGGTATAGGAGGAAGGTATATAGTGGAGGGTCTACACCAGAAGTTAATGGGTGTAGGAGGAAGGTATATAGTGGAGGGTTTACACCAGAAGGTAATGGGTATCTGTAGGAGGAAGGTATATAGTGGAGGGTCTACACAAGAAGGTAATGGTTATAGAGGAAGGTATATAGTGGAGGGTCTACACCAGAAGGTAATGGGTATCTGTAGGAGGAAGGTATATAGTGGAGGGTCTACACCAGAAGGTAATGGTTATAGGAGGAAGGTATATATGGAGGGTCTACACCAGAAGGTAATGGTTATAGGAGGAAGGTATATAGTGGAGGGTCTACACCAGAAGGTAATGGTTATAGGAGGAAGGTATATAGTGGAGGGTCTACATCAGAAGGTAATGGGTATAGGAGGAAAGTATATAGTGGAGGGTCTACACCAGAAGGTAATGGGTATCTGTAGGAGGAAGGTATATAGTGGAGGGTCTACACCAGAAGTTAATGGTTATAGGAGGAAGGTATATAGTGGAGGGTCTACACCAGAAGTTAATGGTAATATAGGAGGAAGGTATATAGTGGAGGGTCTTCACCAGAAGGTAATGGGTATCTGTAGGAGGAAGGTATATAGTGGAGGGTCTACACCAGAAGGTAATGGTTATATAGGAGGAAGGTTTATATATAGTGGAGGGTCTACACCAGAAGGTAATGGGTATCTGTATAGAGGAAGGTATATAGTGGAGGGTCTACACCAGAAGGTAATGGGTATCTGTAGGAGGAAGATATATAGTGGAGGGTCTACACCAGAAGGTAATGGTTATAGGAGGAAGGTATATAGTGGAGGGTCTACACCAGAAGTAATAATAGGAGGAAGGTTAGTGGAGGGTCTACATCAGAAGGAATGGGTATCTGTAGGAGGAAGGTATATAGTGGAGGGTCTACACCAGAAGGTAATGGTTATAGGAGGAGGGTATATAGTGGAGGGTCTACACCAGAAGGTAATGGGTATCTGTAGGAGGGTATATAGTGGAGGGTCTACACCAGAAGGTAATGGGTATAGGAGGAAGGTATATAGTTGAGGGTCTACACCAGAAGGTAATGGTTATAGAATGAAGGTATATAGTGGAGGGTCAACACCAGAAGTGAATGGTTATAGGAGGAAGGTATATAGTGGAGGGTCTACACCAGAACGTAATGGTTATAGGAGGAAGGTATATAGTAAAGGGTCTACACCAGAAATTAATGGGTGTAGGAGGAAGGTATATAGTGGAGGGTCTACATCAGAAGGTAATGGGTATCTGTAGGAGGAAGGTATATAGTGGAGGGTCTACCCCAGAAGTGAATGGTTATAGGAGGAAGGTATATAGTGGAGGGTCTACACCAGAAGGTAATGGGTATCTGTAGGAGGAAGGTATATAGTGGAGGGTATACACCAGAAGTAAATGGTTATATGAGGAAGGTATATAGTGGAGGGTCTACACCAGAAGTTAATGGTTATAGGAGGAAGATATATAGTGGAGGGTCTATATCAGAAAGTAATGGGTATCTGTAGGATGAAGGTATATAGTGGAGGGTCTACATCAGAAGGTAATGGGGGTCTATACCAGAAGGTAATGGTTATAGGAGGAAGGTATATAGTAGAGAGTCTACACCAGAAGGTAATGTGTATCTATAAGAGGGAGGAATATAGTGGAGGGTCTACACCAGAAGGTAATGGTTGTAGGAGGAAGGTATATAGTGGAGGGTCAACACCAGAAGTTAATGGTTACATCAGGAAGATATATAGTGGAGGGTCTACACCAGAAGTTAATGGGTATAGGAGAAAGGTAAATAGTGGAGGGTCTACACCAGAAGTTAATGAGTGTAGGAAGAAGGTATATCGTGGAGGGTTTACACCAGAAGGTAATGGGTATCTGTAGGAGGAAGGTATATAGTGAAGGGTCTACAACAGAAGTGAATGGTTATAGGAGGAAGGTATATAGTGGAGGGTCTACACCAGAAGGTAATGGGTATCTGTAGGAGGAAGGTATATAGTGGAGGGTCTACACCAGAAGTTAATGGTTATAGGAGCAAGATATATAGTGGAGGGTCTACACCAGAAGTTAATGGGTATAGGAGGAAGGTATATAGTGGAGGGTCTACACCAGAAGTTAATGGTTATAGGAGGAAGGTATATAGTGGAGGGTCTACACCAGAAGGTACTGTTTATCTGTAGGAGGAAGGTATATAGTGGAGGGTCTACACCAGAAGGTAATGGGTATAGGAGGAAGTTATATAGTGGAGGGTCTACACCAGAAGTGAATTGTTATAGGAGGAAGGTATATAGTGGAGGGTCTACACCAGAAGGTAATGGTTATAGGAGGAAGGTATATAGTAGAGAGTTACACAAGAAGGTAATGTGTATCTATAGGAGGGAGGAATATAGTGGAGGGTCTACACCAGAAGGTAATGGTTGTAGGAGGAAGGTATATAGTGGAGGGTCAACACCAGAAGTTAATGGTTACATCAGGAAGATATATAGTGGAGGGTCTACACCAGAAGTTAATGGGTATAGGAGAAAGGTAAATAGTGGAGGGTCTACACCAGAAGTTAATGAGTGTAGGAAGAAGGTATATCGTGGAGGGTTTACACCAGAAGGTAATGGGTATCTGTAGGAGGAAGGTATATAGTGAAGGGTCTACACCAGAAGGTAATGGGTATCTGTAGGAGGAAGATATATAGTGGAGGTTCTACACTAGAAGGTAATGTGTATCTATAGGAGGAAGGTATATAGTGGAGGGTCTACACCAGAAGTTAATGGTAATAGGAGGAAGGTATATATTGGAGGGTGTACATCAGAAGGTAATGGGTATCTGTAGGAGGAAGGTATATAGTGGAGGGTCTACATCAGGAGGTAATGGGTATCTGTAGGAGGAAGGTATATAGTGGAGGGTCTACATCAAAAGGTAATGGGTATCTGTAGGTGGAAGGTATAGTGGAGGGTCTACACCAGAAGGTAATGGTTATAGGAGGAAGATATATAGTAGAGAGTCTACACCAGAAGTTAATGGGTATCTGTAGGAGGAAGGTATTTATGGAGGGTCTCCACCAGAAGTTAATGGGTGTAGGAGGAAGGTATAAAGTGGAGGGTCTACACCAGAAGGTAATGTGTATCTATAGGAGGAAGGTATATAGTGGAGGGTCTACACCAGAAAGTAATGGTTGTAGGAGGAAGGTATATAGTGGAGGGTCAACACCAGAAGTGAATTGTTATAGGAGGAAGGTATATAGTGGAGGGTCTACACCAGAAGGTAATGGTTATAGGAGGAAGGTATATAGTAGAGGGTCTACACCAGAAGGTAATGGGTATCTGTAGGAGGAAGATATATAGTTGAGGTTCTACACCAGAAGGTAATGGGTATCTGTAGGAGAAAGGTATATAGTGAAGGGTCTACACCAGAAGTTAATGGTTATATGAGGAAGATATATAGTGAAGGGTCTACACCAGAAGTTAATGGGTATAGGAGGAAGGTATATAGTGGAGGGTCTACACCAGAAGTTAATGAGTGTAGGAAGAAGGTATATCGTGGAGGGTTTACACCAGAAGGTAATGGGTATCTGTAGGAGGAAGGTATATAGTGAAGGGTCTACAACAGAAGAGAATGGTTATAGGAGGAAGGTATATAGTGGAGGGTCTACACCAGAAGGTAATGGGTATAGGAGGAAGGTATATAGGAGGAAGGTCTATAGTGGAGGGTCTACACAAGAAGTTTGGTAATAGGAGGAAGGTCTATAGTGGAGGGTGTACATCAGAAGGTAATGGGTATCTGTAGGAGGAAGGTATATAGTGGAGGGTGAGAAGGTAATGGGTATCTGTAGGAGGAAGGTATATAGTGGAGGGTCTACATCAAAAGGTAATGGGTATCTGTAGGTGGAAGGTATATAGTGGAGGGTCTACACCAGAAGTTAATGAGTGTAGGAAGAAGGTATATCGTGGAGGGTTTACACCAGAAGGTAATGGGTATCTGTAGGAGGAAGGTATATAGTGAAGGGTCTACAACAGAAGTGAATGGTTATAGGAGGAAGGTATATAGTGGAGGGTCTACACCAGAAGGTAATGGGTATCTGTAGGAGGAAGGTATATAGTGGAGGGTCTACACCAGAATGTAATGGGTATAGGAGGAAGTTATATAGTGGAGGGTCTACACCAGAAGGTAATGGTTATAGGAGGAAGGTACATAGTGGAGTGTCTACACCAGAAGTTAATGGTAATAGGAGGAAGGTATATAGTGGAGGGTCTACATCAGAAGGTAACGGGTATAGGAGGAAGGTATATAGTGGAGGGTCTACACCAGAAGGTAACGGTATCTGTAGGAGGAAGGTATATAGTGGAGGTTCTACACCAGAAGGTAATGGTTGTAGGAGGAAGGTATATAGTGGAGGGTCAACACCAGAAGTGAATGGTTATAGGAGGAAGGTATATAGTGGAGGGTCTACATCAGAAGGTAACGGTTATAGGAGGAAGGTATATAGTAGAGGGTCTACACCAGAAGGTAATGGGTATCTGCAGGAGGAAGGTATATAGTGGAGGGTCTACACCAGAAGTTAATGGTTATAGGAGGAAGATACATAGTGGAGGGTCTACACCAGAAGATAATGGGTATTGGAGGAAGGTATAAAGTGGAGGGTCTACACCAGAAGGTAATGTGTATCTATAGGAGGAAGGTATATAGTGGAGGGTCTACACCAGAAGGTAATGGTTGTAGGAGGAAGGTATATAGTAGAAGGTCTACACCAGAAGGTAATGGGTATCTGCAGGAGGAAGGTATATAGTGGAGGGTCTACACCAGAAGTTAATGGTTATATGAGGAAGATATATAGTGGAGGGTCTACTTCAGAAGGTAATGGGTATCTGTAGGAGGAAGGTATATAGTGGAGGGTCTACACCAGAAGTTAATGGTTATAGGAGAAAGATACATAGTGGAGGGTCTACACCAGAAGTTAATGGGTATTGGAGGAAGGTATATAGTGGAGGGTCTACACCAGAAGTTAATGGTAATAGGAGGAAGGTATATAGTGGAGGATTTACATCAGAAGGTAATGGGTATAGGAGGAAGGTATATAGTGGAGGGTCTACACCAGAAGGTAATGGGTATCTGCAGGAGGAAGGTATATAGTGGAGGGTCTACACCAGAAGTTAATGGTAATAGGAGGAAGGTATAAAGTGGAGGGTCAACACCAGAAGTGAATGGTTATAGGAGGAAGGTATATAGTGGAGGGTCTACACCAGAACGTAATGGTTATCTGTAGGAGGAAGGTATATAGTGGAGGGTCTACACCAGAAGGTAATGGGTATAGAATGAAGGTATATAGTGGAGGGTCAACACCAGAAGTTAATGGTTATAGGAGGAAGATGATATAGTGGAGGGTCTACACCAGAAGGTAATGGTTATAGGAGGAAGATATATAGTGGAGGTTCTACACCAGAAGGTAATGGGTATCTGTAGGAGGAAGGCATATAGTGGAGGGTCTACATCAGAAGGTAATGGTTATAGGAGGAAGGTATATAGTGGAGGGTCTACATTAGAAGGTAATGGGTTTCTGTAGGAGGAAGGTATATAGTGGAGGGTCTACACCAGAAGTTAATGGTTATAGGAGGAAGATATATAGTGGAGGTTCTACACCAGAAGGTAATGGGTATCTGTAGGAGGAAGGCATATAGTGGAGGGTCTACATCAGAAGGTAATGGGTATCTGTAGGAGGAAGGTATATAGTGGAGGGTCTACACCAGAAGTGAATGGTTATAGGAGGAAGGTATATAGTGGAGGGTCTACACCAGAAGGTAATGGGTATCTGTAGGATGAAGGTATATAGTGGAGGGTCTACATCAGAAGGTAATGGGTATCTGTAGATGGAAGGTATATAGTGGAGGGTCTACACCAGAAGGTAATGGTTATAGGAGGAAGGTATATAGTAGAGAGTCTACACCAGAAGGTAATGTATCTATAGGAGGGAGGAATATAGTGGAGGGTCTACACCAGAAGGTAATCGTTGTAGGAGGAAGGTATATAGTGGAGGGTCAACACCAGAAGTTAATGGTTACATCAGGAAGATATATAGTGGAGGGTCTACACCAGAAGTTAATGAGTGTAGGAAGAAGGTATATCGTGGAGGGTTTACACCAGAAGGTAATGGGTATCTGTAGGAGGAAGGTATATAGTGAAGGGTCTACAACAGAAGTGAATGGTTATAGGAGGAAGGTATATAGTGGACACACCAGAAGGTAATGGGTATCTGTAGGAGGAAGGTATATAGTGGAGGGTCTACACCAGAAGTTAATGGTTATAGGAGCAAGATATATAGTGGAGGGTCTACACCAGAAGTTAATGGGTATAGGAGGAAGGTATATAGTGGAGGGTCTACACCAGAAGTTAATGGTTATAGGAGGAAGGTATATAGTGGAGGGTCTACACCAGAAGGTACTGTTTATCTGTAGGAGGAAGGTATATAGTGGAGGGTCTACACCAGAAGGTAATGGGTATAGGAGGAAGTTATATAGTGGAGGGTCTACACCAGAAGTGAATTGTTATAGGAGGAAGGTATATAGTGGAGGGTCTACACCAGAAGGTAATGGTTATAGGAGGAAGGTATATAGTAGAGAGTCTACACAAGAAGGTAATGTGTATCTATAGGAGGGAGGAATATAGTGGAGGGTCTACACCAGAAGGTAATGGTTGTAGGAGGAAGGTATATAGTGGAGGGTCTACACCAGAAGTTAATGGGTATAGGAGAAAGGTAAATAGTGGAGGGTCTACACCAGAAGTTAATGAGTGTAGGAAGAAGGTATATCGTGGAGGGTTTACACCAGAAGGTAATGGGTATCTGTAGGAGGAAGGTATATAGTGAAGGGTCTACACCAGAAGGTAATGGGTATCTGTAGGAGGAAGATATATAGTGGAGGTTCTACACCAGAAGGTAATGTGTATCTATAGGAGGAAGGTATATAGTGGAGGGTCTACACCAGAAGTTAATGGTAATAGGAGGAAGGTATATAGGGGAGGGTGTACATCAGAAGGTAATGGGTATCTGTAGGAGGAAGGTATATAGTGGAGGGTCTACATCAGGAGGTAATGGGTATCTGTAGGAGGAAGGTATATAGTGGAGGGTCTACATCAAAAGGTAATGGGTATCTGTAGGTGGAAGGTATATAGTGGAGGGTCTACACCAGAAGGTAATGGTTATAGGAGGAAGATATATAGTAGAGAGTCTACACCAGAAGTTAATGGGTATCTGTAGGAGGAAGGTATTTAGTGGAGGGTCTCCACCAGAAGTTAATGGGTGTAGGAGGAAGGTATAAAGTGGAGGGTCTACACCAGAAGGTAATGTGTATCTATAGGAGGAAGGTATATAGTGGAGGGTCTACACCAGAAAGTAATGGTTGTAGGAGGAAGGTATATAGTGGAGGGTCAACACCAGAAGTGAATTGTTATAGGAGGAAGGTATATAGTGGAGGGTCTACACCAGAAGGTAATGGTTATAGGAGGAAGGTATATAGTAGAGGGTCTACACCAGAAGGTAATGGGTATCTGTAGGAGGAAGATATATAGTTGAGGTTCTACACCAGAAGGTAATGGGTATCTGTAGGAGAAAGGTATATAGTGAAGGGTCTACACCAGAAGTTAATGGTTATATGAGGAAGATATATAGTGAAGGGTCTACACCAGAAGTTAATGGGTATAGGAGGAAGGTATATAGTGGAGGGTCTACACCAGAAGTTAATGAGTGTAGGAAGAAGGTATATCGTGGAGGGTTTACACCAGAAGGTAATGGGTATCTGTAGGAGGAAGGTATATAGTGAAGGGTCTACAACAGAAGAGAATGGTTATAGAGGAAGGTATATAGTGGAGGGTCTACACCAGAAGGTAATGGGTATAGGAGGAAGGTATATAGTGGAGGGTCTACACAAGAAGTTAATGTAATAGGAGGAAGGTCTATAGTGGAGGGTGTACATCAGAAGGTAATGGGTATCTGTAGGAGGAAGGTATATAGTGGAGGGTCTATATGAGAAGGTAATGGGTATCTGTAGGAGGAAGGTGAGTGGAGGGTCTACATCAAAAGGTAATGGGTATCTGTAGGTGGAAGGTATATAGTGGAGGGTCTACACCAGAAGGTAATGGTTATAGGAGGAAGATATATAGTAGAGAGTCTACACCAGAAGTTAATGGGTATCTGTAGGAGGAAGGTATATAGTGGAGGGTCTCCACCAGAAGTTAATGGGTGTAGGAGGAAGGTATAAAGTGGAGGGTCTACACCAGAAGGTAATGTGTATCTATAGGAGGAAGGTATATAGTGGAGGGTCAACACCAGAAGTGAATTGTTATAGGAGGAAGGTATATAGTGGAGGGTCTACACCAGAAGGTAATGGTTATAGGAGGAAGGTATATAGTAGAGGGTCTACACCAGAAGGTAATGGTATCTGTAGGAGGAAGATATATAGTAGAGGTTCGACACCAGAAGGTAATGGGTATCTGTAGGAGGAATATATAGTGAAGGGTCTACACCAGAAGTTAATGGTTATATGAGGAAGATATATAGTGGAGGGTCTACACCAGATGTTAATGGGTATAGGAGGAAGGTATATAGTGGAGGGTCTACACCAGAAGTTAATGAGTGTAGGAAGAAGGTATATCGTGGAGGGTTTACACCAGAAGGTAATGGGTATCTGTAGGAGGAAGGTATATAGTGAAGGGTCTACAACAGAAGTGAATGGTTATAGGAGGAAGGTATATAGTGGAGGGTCTACACCCAGAAGGTAATGGGTATCTGTAGGAGGAAGGTATATAGTGGAGGGTCTACACCAGAAGGTAATGGGTATAGGAGGAAGTTATATAGTGGAGGGTCTACACCAGAAGGTAATGGTTATAGGAGGAAGGTACATAGTGGAGTGTCTACACCAGAAGTTAATGGTAATAGGAGGAAGGTATATAGTGGAGGGTCTACATCAGAAGGTAATGGGTATAGGAGGAAGGTATAGTGGAGGGTCTACACCAGAAGGTAACGGTATCTGTAGGAGGAAGGTATATAGTGGAGGGTCTACACCAGAAGGTAATGGGTATAGGAGGAAGGTATATAGTGGAGGGTCTACACAAGAAGTTAATGGTAATAGGGAGGAAGGTCTATAGTGGAGGGTGTACATCAGAAGGTAATGGGTATCTGTAGGAGGAAGGTATATAGTGGAGGGTCTGCATGAGAAGGTAATGGGTATCCGTAGGAGGAAGGTATATAGTGGAGGGTCTACATCAAAAGGTAATGGGTATCTGTAGGTGGAAGGTATATAGTGGAGGGTCTACACCAGAAGGTAATGGTTATAGGAGGAAGATATATAGTAGAAGGTCTACACCAGAAGTTAATGGGTATCTGTAGGAGGAAGGTATATAGTGGAGGGTCTCCACCAGAAGTTAATGGGTGTAGGAGGAAGGTATAAAGTGGATACACCAGAAGGTAATGTGTATCTATAGGAGGAAGGTATATAGTGGAGGGTCAACACCAGAAGTGAATTGTTATAGGTTCATGGTCTATAGTGGAGGGTCTACACCAGAAGGTAATGGTTATAGGAGGAAGGTATATAGTAGAGGGTCTACACCAGAAGGTAATGGTATCTGTAGGAGGAAGATATATAGTAGAGGTTCGACACCAGAAGGTAATGGGTATCTGTAGGAGGAAGGTATATAGTGAAGGGTCTACACCAGAAGTTAATGGTTATATGAGGAACCTTAAGTGGAGGGTCTACACCAGAAGTTAATGGGTCTAGGTACAGGTATAGTGGAGGGTCTACACCAGAAGTTAATGAGTGTAGGAAGAAGGTATATAGTGGAGGGTTTACACCAGAAGGTAATGGGTATCTGTAGGAGGAAGGTATATAGTGAAGGGTCTACAACAGAAGTGAATGGTTATAGGAGGAAGGTATATAGTGGAGGGTCTACACCAGAAGGTAATGGGTATCTGTAGGAGGAAGGTATATAGTGGAGGGTCTACACCAGAAGGTAATGGGTATGGAGGAAGTTATATAGTGGAGGGTCTACACCAGAAGGTAATGGTTATAGGAGGAAGGTACATAGTGGAGTGTCTACACCAGAAGTTAATGGTAATAGGAGGAAGGTATATAGTGGAGGGTCTACATCAGAAGGTAATGGGTATAGGAGGAAGGTATATAGTGGAGGGTCTACACCAGAAGGTAACTTATCTGTAGGAGGAAGGTAATATGGAGGGTCTACACCAGAAGGTAATGGTTGTAGGAGGAAGGTATATAGTGGAGGGTCAACATCAGAAGTGAATGGTTATAGGAGGAAGGTATATAGTGGAGGGTCTACATCAGAAGGTAATGGTTATAGGAGGAAGGTATATAGTAGAGGGTCTACACCAGAAGGTAATGGGTATCTGCAGGAGGAAGGTATGTAGTGGAGGGTCTACACCAGAAGTTAATGGTTATAGGAGGAAGATACATAGTGGAGGGTCTACACCAGAAGATAATGGGTAGAGGAGGAAGGTATATAGTGGAGGGTCTACACCAGAAGGTAATGGTATCTATAGGAGGAAGGTATATAGTGGAGGGTCTACACCAGAAGGTAATGGTTATAGGAGGAAGGTATATAGTAGAAGGTCTACACCAGAAGGTAATGGGTTGCAGGAGGAAGGTATATAGTGGAGGGTCTACACCAGAAGTTAATGGTTATATGAGGAAGATATATAGTGGAGGGTCTACTTCAGAAGGTAATGGGTATCTGTAGGAGGAAGGTATATAGTGGAGGGTCTACACCAGAAGTTAATGGTTATAGGAGAAAGATACATAGTGGAGGGTCTACACCAGAAGTTATGGGTATTGGAGGAAGGTATATAGTGGAGGGTCTACACCAGAAGTTAATGGGTATAGGAGGAAGGTATATAGTGGAGGATTTACATCAGAAGGTAAGGGGTATAGGAGGAAGGTATATAGTGGAGGGTCTACACCAGAAGGTAATGGGTATCTGTAGGAGGAAGGTATATAGTGGAGGGTCTACACCAGAAGTTAATGGTAATAGGAGGAAGGTATAAAGTGGAGGGTCAACACCAGAAGTGAATGGTTATAGGAGGAAGGTATATAGTGGAGGGTCTACACCAGAAGGTAATGGGTATAGAATGAAGGTATATAGTGGAGGGTCAACACCAGAAGTTAATGGTTATAGGAGGAAGATATATAGTGGAGGGTCTACACCAGAAGGTAATGGGTTTTGTAGGAGGAAGGTATATAGTGGAGAGTCTCCACCAGAAGTTAATGGTTATAGGAGGAAGATATATAGTGGAGGTTCTACACCAGAAGTTAATGGGTATCTGTAGGAGGAAGGCATATAGTGGAGGGTCTAAATCAGAAGGTAATGGGTATCTGTAGGAGGAAGGTATATAGTGGAGGGTCTACACCAGAAGTGAATGGTTATAGGAGGAAGGTATATAGTGGAGGGTCTACACCAGAAGGTAATGGGTATCTGTAGGAGGAAGGTATATAGTGGAGGGTCTACACCAGAAGGTAATGGGTATTGGAGGACGTTATATGGTGGAGGGTCTACACCAGAAGGTAATGGTTATAGGAGGAAGGTATATAGTGGAATGTCTACACCAGAAGTTAATGGTAATAGGAGGAAGGTATATAGTGGAGGGTCTACATCAGAAGGTAATGGGTATAGGAGGAAGGTATATAGTGGAGGGTCTACACCAGAAGGTAATGGGTATCTGTAGGAGGAAGGTATATAGTGGAGGGTCAACACCAGAAGTGAATGGTAATAGGAGGAAGGTATATAGTGGAGGGTCTACATCAGAAGGTAATGGGTATAGGAGGAAGGTATATAGTGGAGGGTCTACACCAGAAGGTAATGGGTATCTGTATGAGGAAGGTATATAGTGGAGGGTCAACACCAGAAGTGAATGGTTATAGGAGGAAGGTATATAGTGGAGGGTCTACACCAGAAGATAATGGTTATAGGAGGAAGGTATATAGTAGAGGGTCTACACCAGAAGGTAATGGGTATCGTAGGAGGAAGGTATATAGTGGAGGGTCTACACCAGAAGTTAATGGTTATAGGAGGAAGATATATAGTGGAGGGTCTACACCAGAAGTTAATGGGTATAGGAGGAAGGTATATAGTGGAGGGTCTACACCAGAAGGTAATGGGTATCTGTAGGAGGAAAGTATATAGTGGAGGGTCTACACCAGAAGTTAATGGTTATAGGAGGAAGATATATAGTGGAGGGTCTACACCAGAAGTTAATGGGTATAGGAGGAAGGTATATAGTGGAGTGTCTACACCAGAAGTTAATGGGTGTAGGAGGAAGGTATTTCGTGGAGGGTCTACACCAGAAGGTAATGGGTATCTGTAGGAGGAAGGTATATACTGAAGGGTCTACACCAGAAGTGAATGGTTATAGGAGGAAGGTATATAGTGGAGGGTCTACACCAGAAGGTAATGGGTATCTGTAGGAGGAAGGTATATAGTGGAGGGTCTACACCAGAAGGTAATGGGTATAGGAGGAAGTTATATGGTGGAGGGTCTACACCAAAGGTAATGGTTATAGGAGGAAGGTATATAGTGGAATGTCTACACCAGAAGTTAATGGTAATAGGAGGAAGGTATATAGTGGAGAGTCTACACCAGAAGTTAATGGTTATAGGAGGAAGCATAGTGGAGGGTCTACACCAGAAGTTAATGGGTATTGGAGGAAGGTATAAAGTGGAGGGTCTACACCAGAAGGTAATGTGTATCTATAGGAGGAAGGTATATAGTGTAGGGTCTACACCAGAAGGTAATGGTTGTAGGAGGAAGGTATATAGTGGAGGGTCAACACCAGAAGTGAATTGTTATAGGAGGAAGGTATATAGTGGAGGGTCTACACCAGAAGGTAATGGTTATAGGAGGAAGGTATATAGTAGAGGGTCTACACCAGAAGGTAATGGGTATCTGTAGGAGGAAGATATATAGTGGAGGTTCTACACCAGAAGGTAATGGGTATCTGTAGGAGGAAGGTATATAGTGAAGGGTCTACATTAGAAGTTAATGGTTATATGAGGAAGATATATAGTGGAGGGTCTACACCAGAAGGTAATGGTTATAGGAGGAAGGTATATAGTAGAGGGTCTACACCAGAAGGTAATGGGTATCTGTAGGAGGAAGATATATAGTGGAGGTTCTACACCAGAAGGTAATGGGTATCTGTAGGAGGAAGGTATATAGTGGAGGGTCTACACCAGAAGTTAATGAGTGTAGGAAGAAGGTATATCGTGGAGGGTTTACACCAGAAGGTAATGGGTATCTGTAGGAGGAAGGTATATAGTGAAGGGTCTACAACAGAAGTGAATGGTTATAGAGGAAGGTATATAGTGGAGGGTCTACACCAGAAGGTAATATAGGAGGAAGTTATATAGTGGAGGGTCTACACCAGAAGGTAATGGTTATAGGAGGAAGGTATATAGTGGAGTGTCTACACCAGAAGTTAATGGTAATAGGAGGAAGGTATATAGTGGAGGGTCTACATCAGAAGGTAATGGGTATAGGAGGAAGGAATATAGTGGAGGGTCTACACCAGAAGATAATGGTATCTGTAGGAGGAAGGTATATAGGAGGGTCTACACCAGATGGTAATGGTTGTAGGAGGAAGGTATATAGTGGAGGGTCTACACCAGAAGGTAATGGTTGTAGGAGGAAGGTATATAGTAGAGGGTCTACACCAGAAGGTAATGGGTATCTGCAGGAGGAAGGTATATAGTGGAGGGTCTACACAAGAAGTTAATGGTTATATGAGGAAGATATATAGTGGAGGGTCTACTTCAGAAGGTAATGGGTATCTGTAGGAGGAAGGTATATAGTGGAGGGTCTACACATTTACATACATTTACATTTAAGTCATTTAGCAGACGCTCTTATCCAGAGCGACTTACACCAGAAGTTAATGGTTATAGGAGGAAGATACATAGTGGAGGGTCTACACCAGAAGTTAATGGGTATTGAGGAAGGTATATAGTGGAGGGTCTACACCAGAAGTTAATGGTAATAGGAGGAAGGTATATAGTGGAGGGTCTACATCAGAAGGTAATGGGTATAGGAGGAAGGTATATAGTGGAGGGTCTACAGCAGAAGGTAATGGTTATCTGTAGGAGGAAGGTATTTAGTGGAGGGTCTACACCAGAAGTTAATGGTTATAGGATGAAGGTATATAGTGGAGGGTCTACACCAGAAGTTAATGGTAATAGGAAGAAGGTATATAGTGGAGGGTCTACACCAGAAGGTAATGGGTATCTGTAGGAGGAAGGTATATAGTGGAGGGTCTACACCAGAAGGTAATGGGAATAGGAGGAAGTTATATAGTGGAGGGTCTACACCAGAAGGTAATGGTTATAGAATGAAGGTATATAGTGGAGGGTCAACACCAGAAGGTAATGGTTATAGGAGGAAGGTATATAGTGGAGGGTCAACACCAGACGTTAATGGTTATAGGAGGAAGGTATATAGTGGAGGGTCTACACCAGAAGGTAATGGGTATCTGTAGGAGGAAGGTATATAGTGGAGGGTCTACACCAGTTAATGGTTATAGGAGGAAGGTACATAGTGGAGGGTCTACACCAGAAGTTGATGGGTGTAGGAGGAAGGTATATAGTGGAGGGTCTACAGCAGAAGGTAATGGTTATAGGAGGAAGGTATATAGTGGAGGGTCTACATCAGAAGTTAATGGTTATAGGAGGAAGGTACATAGTGGAGGGTCTACAACAGAAAGTAATGGTTGTAGGAGGAATGTATAGAAGTGGAGGGTCTACATCAGAAGGTAATGGTTATAGGAGTAAGGTATATAGTGGAGGGTCTACACCAGAAGGTAATGGTTATAGGAGGAAGGTATATAGTGGAGGGTCTACACCAGAAGTTAATGGTTATATGAGGAAGATATATAGTGGAGGGTCTACTTCAGAAGGTAATGGGTATCTGTAGGAGGAAGGTATATAGTGGAGGGTCTACACATTTACATACATTTACATTTAAGTCATTTAGCAGACGCTCTTATCCAGAGCGACTTACACCAGAAGTTAATGGTTATAGGAGGAAGATACATAGTGGAGGGTCTACACCAGAAGTTAATGGGTATTGGAGGAAGGTATATAGTGGAGGGTCTACACCAGAAGTTAATGGTAATAGGAGGAAGGTATATAGTGGAGGGTCTATCAGAAGGTAATGGGTATAGGAGGAAGGTATATAGTGGAGGGTCTACACCAGAAGGTAATGGTTATCTGTAGGAGGAAGGTATTTAGTGGAGGGTCTACACCAGAAGTTAATGGTTATAGGATGAAGGTATATAGTGGAGGGTCTACACCAGAAGTTAATGGTAATAGGAAGAAGGTATATAGTGGAGGGTCTACACCAGAAGGTAATGGGTATCTGTAGGAGGAAGGTATATAGTGGAGGGTCTACACCAGAAGGTAATGGGAATAGGAGGAAGTTATATAGTGGAGGGTCTACACCAGAAGGTAATGGTTATAGAATGAAGGTATAGTGGAGGGTCAACACCAGAAGGTAATGGTTATAGGAGGAAGGTATATAGTGGAGGGTCAACACCAGACGTTAATGGTTATAGGAGGAAGGTATATAGTGGAGGGTCTACACCAGAAGGTAATGGGTATCTGTAGGAGGAAGGTATATAGTGGAGGGTCTACACCAGAAGTTAATGGTTATAGGAGGAAGGTACATAGTGGAGGGTCTAAGCACCAGAAGTTGATGGGTGTAGGAGGAAGGTATATAGTGGAGGGTCTACAGCAGAAGGTAATGGTTATAGGAGGAAGGTATATAGTGGAGGGTCTACATCAGAAGTTAATGGTTATAGGAGGAAGGTACATAGTGGAGGGTCTACAACAGAAAGTAATGGTTGTAGGAGGAATGTATATAGTGGAGGGTCTACATCAGAAGGTAATGGTTATAGGAGTAAGGGTGGAGGGTCTACACCAGAAGGTAATGGTTATAGGAGGAAGGTATATAGTGGAGGGTCTACACCAGAAGGTAATGGTTATAGGAGGAAGGTATATAGTGTAGGGTCTACACCAGAAGGTAATGGGTATCTATAGGAGGAAGGTATATAGTGGAGAGTCTACACCAGAAGTTAATGGTTATAGGAGGAATGTATATAGTGGTGGGTCTACACCAGAAGGTAATGGTTATAGGAGGAAGGTATATAGTGGAGGGTCTACACCAGAAGGTAATGGTTATAGGAGGAAGGTACATAGTGGAGGGTCTCCACCAGAAGTTGATGGTGTAGGAGGAGGGTATATAGTGGTGGTCTACAGCAGATGGTAATGGGTATCTGTAGGAGGAAGGTATATAGTGGAGGGTCTACACCAGAAGTGAATGGTTATAGGAAGAAGGTATATAGTGGAGGGTCTACACCAGAAGGTAATGGGTATAGGAGGAAGGTATATATTGGAGGGTCTACATCAGAAGGTAATGGTTATAGGAGGAAGGTATATAGTGGAGGGTGTAGACCAGAAGCTAATGGGTATCTGTAGGAGGAAGGTATATAGAGGAGGAATGTATATAGTAGAATACACCAGAAGGTAATGGTTAGAGGAGGAAGGTATATAGTGGAGGGTCTACACCAGTAGGTAATAGGTATCTGTAGGAGGAATGCATATAGTGGAGGGTCTAAACCAGAAGGTAATGGTTATAGGAGGTAGGTATATAGTAGAGGGTCTACACCAGAAGGTAATGGTTAGAGGGGGAAGGTATATAGTGGAGGGTCTACAACAGAAAGTAATGGTTGTAGGAGGAATGTATATAGTGGAGGGTCTACATCAGAAGGTAATGGTTATAGGAGTAAGGTATATAGTGGAGGGTCTACACCAGAAGGTAATAGTTATAGGAGGAAGGTATATAGTGGAGGGTCTACACCAGAAGGTAATGGTTATAGGAGGAAGGTATATAGTGGAGGGTAAAACATCAGAAGGAAATGGTTATAGGAGGAAGGTATATAGTGGAGGGTCTATACCAGAAGGTAATTGTTATAGGAGGGAGGTATATAGTGGAGGGTTTACACCAGAAGGTAATGGTCATAGGAGGAAGGTATATAATGGAGGGTCTACACTAGAAGGTAATGGTTATAGGAGGAAGGTATATAGTGGAGGGTCTACACCAGAAGTTGATGGGTGTAGGAGGAAGGTATATAGTGGAGGGTCTACACCAGAAGGTAATGGTTTTAGGAGGAAGGTATATAGTGGAGGGTCTACAACCAGAAGTTAATGGTTATAGGAGGAAGGTATATAGTGGAGGGTCTACACCAGAAGGTAATGGTTATAGGAGGAAGGTATATAGTGGAGGGTCTACACCAGAAGGTAATGGGTATCTGTAGGAGGAAGGTATATAGTGGAGGGTCTACACCAGAAGTTAATGGTTATAGGAGGAAGGTACATAGTGGAGGGTCTACACCAGAAGTTGATGAGTGTAGGAGGAAGGTATATAGTGGAGGGTCTACAGCAGAAGGTAATGGGTATCTGTAGGAGGAAGGTATATAGTGGAGGGTCTACACCAGAAGTGAATGGTTTAAAGAAGAAGGCATATAGTGGAGGGTTTACACCAGAAGGTAATGGTTATAGGAGGAAGGTATATAGTAGAGGGTCTACACCAGAAGGTAATGGTTAGAGGGGGAAGGTATATAGTGGAGGGTCTACAACAGAAAGTAATGGTTGTAGGAGGAATGTATATAGTGGAGGGTCTACATCAGAAGGTAATGGTTATAGGAGTAAGGTATATAGTGGAGGGTCTACACCAGAAGGTAATAGTTATAGGAGGAAGGTATATAGTGGAGGGTCTACACCAGAAGGTAATGGTTATAGGAGGAAGGTATATAGTGGAGGGTAAAACATCGGAAGGAAATGGTTATAGGAGGAAGGTATATATTGGAGGGTCTACATCAGAAGGTAATGGTTATAGGAGGAAGGTATATAGTGGAGGGTGTAGACCAGAAGCTAATGGGTATCTGTAGGAGGAAGGTATATAGAGGAGGAATGTATATAGTAGAAGGTCTACACCAGAAGGTAATGGTTAGAGGAGGAAGGTATATAGTGGAGGGTCTACACCAGTAGGTAATAGGTATCTGTAGGAGGAATGCATATAGTGGAGGGTCTAAACCAGAAGGTAATGGTTATAGGAGGTAGGCATATAGTAGAGGGTCTACACCAGAAGGTAATGGTTAGAGGGGGAAGGTATATAGTGGAGGGTCTACAACAGAAAGTAATGGTTGTAGGAGGAATGTATATAGTGGAGGGTCTACATCAGAAGGTAATGGTTATAGAGTAAGGTATATAGTGGAGGGTAAAACATCGGAAGGAAATGGTTATAGGAGGAAGGTATATAGTGGAGGGTCTATACCAGAAGGTAATTGTTATAGGAGGGAGGTATATAGTGGAGGGTTTACACCAGAAGGTAATGGTCATAGGAGGAAGGTATATAATGGAGGGTCTACACTAGAAGGTAATGGTTATAGGAGGAAGGTATATAGTGGAGGGTCTACACCAGAAGTTGATGGGTGTAGAGGAAGGTATATAGTGGAGGGTCTACACCAGAAGGTAATGGTTATAGGAGGAAGGTATATAGTGGAGGGTCTACACCAGAAGTTAATGGTTATAGGAGGAAGGTATATAGTGGAGGGTCTACACCAGAAGGTAATGGTTATAGGAGGAAGGTATATAGTGGAGGGTCTACACCAGAAGGTAATGGGTATCTGTAGGAGGAAGGTATATAGTGGAGGGTCTACACCAGAAGTTAATGGTTATAG